>NW_013667951.1:77702-83514 GCF_000517525.1 Limulus polyphemus
ATACTTAACTCTAAGACAAGTGGTCTGTGAATGTTTCGTCAAGACATTCCAATTTACACAGTTGGACTAGCACAACTCGTGAAGAAATACAAATACTTAACTCTAAGACAAGTGGTCTGTGAATGTTTCGTCAAGACATTTTCATTTACACAGTTTGACTAGCACAACTCGTGAAGAAATACAAATACTTAACTCTAAGACAAGTGGTCTGTGAATGTTTCGTCCAAACATTTTCATTTACACAGTTTGACTAGCACAACTCGTGAAGAAATACAAATACTTAACTCTAAGACAAGTGGTCTGTGAATGTTTCGGGAATGTCTTGAGCTAGTCAAACTGTGTAAATTGTACATATATTTTATCATACTATTTACAAACAAATTGATCTTAATTAATTTGAAATAAATCTTTTTTTTTTACCTTGTGTTACTATAAGACCTGGGACTTTGTTTCGGTTCCTATACAACTGTAAAGGTTAGATAAATTTGGAGTTTAAATATATTTTTATCATTAAAAGTGTATTGCATAATTTATTAGTTTGGCCATTTTCTATAAAATGAGTATTTTTACACGAGTTGCAACTCTAAGACAAGTGGTCTGTGAATGTTTCGTCAAGACATTTTCATTTACACAGTACATTTACAGTACATTCCAATACATTTGATAACTGTATACAGTCCATCAGTTTACATTGTAATTCATACAGTGTGACTGTTAGATATACATGACTATTCATTTTAGGTTTAATACGAAAGTATTGTTTAGTTTATATAGTGCAAGCCTTATTGTTGTTTTAATTAAGTATTGTTGCATGATTAACTAGTAGTGTATGGAATGTTCGAGACTGCTGTAGCGTGTGTGTATATATATATTGCACCGAAAAATTAGTTTGATATAAAAAGTTAAGTAAGACAAACTTAGTTAAAGACAGATAGATCTAAACTGTGTGCTTGTGAATTTAGCTGTAAAGACTATATAGTGGCGTTTTTTAAGTGAAATTATCGCAGGTTGTATTGTAACAACAGAGCAGATAAAAATAGTTTTTTGTCAGTTGTGTTCTAAAGTAATTGAACAAACCTGTGTGAACGTGTGACAATTATTTAAAGCTCTGTATACAACTGTGATAACCAAAGGTGTAACGAACATTTGTATATATGTTTGACTTATTTTAATATATTATTTTAAAACAAGTGAACTAAAAATAATCCTACCCACACATACGTAAAAACCTGAATATTGTAACCCATCAAAATCTTTAGTAACTAAAAAGACTGTCAATGTTACTACAGTACATTCCAGTTTACAAAGTGTGATTATCGCAACACGTGTAAAAAAAGAGCTATCATTTAACTTTGTGATTAGAGAGACTGTTTCCTCATTACTTTTTGGTTCCCATATACATTGCAGCCAAGAAAACTAATGTAAGAATGTTAATTTCTTGACTACGTGACTGGGATGACTGTAGGTCACTAATCTCTAACTCTGTGACAGGGGGAAGGGGCTGTAGATAATTCCAAAATACATTCAAGTTCCCGCAGGTGACTAACAAAGCTCGTGTTAAAACTACTAAACTCTTGATTCTGTGACTAGGGATACTGTAAAAATTGACACAATACATTAAGGTTCACACAGCGTGACTAACGTAACTTGTATAAGAAACACTGCACTTAACTCTATGGCTAGGGAGACTGTACATGTCATCACAATTTATCTCAATTCACACTATGCGAGTATCACAAACTGTTTAAAACGTTTCGACAACACTAAACAAAGTAACTGTGGAGATTGTAAAATTTCTGTACTGTATGTTAGTTTACAAAGTGTGAGTAATGTAACTTGTTTGAAAAAATTCAATATGTAACTGTGAAAGCTTTAATGCTCACGTATTGCATTCCATTGCTGTTTGAACAGTTTGACTAGATTCGATAAAACTGAGCAATCTTACTAGGGAAACTATAAAAGTCTCTGTACTGTCGTATTCCAGTTCACAGTTCGTATTCCAGATTAGAGTAACCCATTTAAAAGAATTCAACAGCTCTGATTATTAAAATTAGAAACATGAAAGTTCAAATTTCATTTAACTAAGTGGGTTTCTGTGTGTGATTCTTGGTGATAATTATAATTTATAATGCATGTAAACAAACTGTAGTTTCACGCTCTTTTAACAATCAGCCTACAACTGCCATATAACTTGTGCGAGTGTTTACGACTTAATAACTATTTATAGTCCTTGAAAAAACACATGTCAATATTGAGAGAAAAAAGAATGTTAAATTATTTTCAACTATTTCCCCCGAAAACTGTAGATAGTACATCTTCCAGATTTCACCTTATTTTCAGTAAAGTTACTGAAATATTGCTTCGTCTCCTTACTCTGAAATGTTAGACTAAATATTGTAAGTGATATTTTACTATTACTTACTTGTTTATTTAAATGTATCAAGTTACACTCGTAGCACAGAGAGGGGTAGCTAGGGGTAAGAAATGAGCTTTCGGTCAAGATCTAACTCTTATAATTATTTATTTTACTTATAAGTTATTCAAGATGTTCACTTAGCATTCATACAGAAGCCTTTACAAATAACAGTTTCGTTTAAAACAACAGCGATTGACAGAATTAATAACATTATCAGATCACTAGATTAATCAACCACAGATTCATTTTTCTAGTCTAACAATATACTGAATTCAAATTCGATGACGAGGAACCCACTTTGAGACTAATAATGGCTGGAGACGGCTTGAATGGGTAATGAAGAAACTTTAATATTATACGAACATGTTCTCACGCTTGTTGTAGCACATTTTTCAGTGAAATGAAAGGTTGATTATTAAGTTCGAGCTAACAATAGAATAATTTAAAACAGCCTTCAAAACATTTTAAGACATCGACATTAGTGAATGTTTAATAAATACTACATAAGTTGACAGTGATAGTTTAAATAATGGAAAAAAAACAAAAAAGCCGTATGCTATTTTAGACAACAGAATTGTCTACTAATCACATAATTGGTGAATTAAAGCTGTTGAAATGTATTTCCAAATATACTGTTCTTAACAAAAATGGCGAAATACTAATAAAGAACTGTTCTTAACAGTTCCATACTTCTAGTTCACAATGCGAAAAAGCACGTAAATAGTACTATATTTACAATAGCTGGCTTGGGGCTCACGATAGAACGTTTTGTCCTAGGTAATGGTCTTTAAAACATGTTTCTGGAAGGTAATATTTGTATTGTTATACTGAGCAGAAGTAGGCTACTTTTAATGTAACTGTAATCGCAATGTTATGCAAAGTAAAATATACCGTGCTTTAGGGAATGAAAAAAATCACTCAGTATGGTAACCTGGCTTATGAATATTGTTTCATGATATCAAAGAAACATTTTACGATGGAGCTTGACCTTTTGGTCTCTACAAAACGTAACTTGGATCACATAAACTGCGTTTTAAATACAGTGTCTCTCTTTTAATCGCTTACACATTATTGATGGACAGAACTGAAAAATTGATGCTTTTGCTGATATACTTGTCTCTTGTCTTTGTTATTTATTTTACAAGTTGAACTGGTAAGCAAAAAGAAGTGAACATCTTGAAATTAACACTAAAATAAACATTTTTAGTTGTATTTTTAAATCTATATAGGTCAAATTTAAGTAGACTTATAGGATACAGCTATATATATCATGATTGGGCTAATGAGTTGAATTTAGTTTTGATAACTAATTCACGTTCCTTTATTTTCTAAGCATATATCGTTTTATCAAATACTTTAAACAAAATTTAATAAAACTCTAATCACAATATTTCTTAGCTGAGGGATTTACAAACCTCGTCTCCTTCGAGTAAAACTAGACCCACGAGTACAACACTGACATTATGACCAATGGAGGAGTCCTGGTACAGCATCGCCACCTGGAAGCCAATGTGGAATGATATACATTTAATACGATTGTCCACCTATATATATATATATAGCTTTTGCAGACATAGTAACAGAGATATATGCAATTTCTAGCTATAAGGTGAATCTAAATCATGTGTATAGTAACAAAGTCCTTCCAAACACGCAACCATCAGATAATTTTCAAAAATTAAATTCTGATGCTGATTTTCTAAAACTCAAATTGATCCTATAATAATCAAAAATGTAGTTATAAACTTTATCGCTGACTATCATTCATGCATAGAAGTGCGTTGAATAAATAATAAATATAAAAAAAGAGAAAGCTTGGCTGTCGATTGCTGGGAATTTTTTAACTCTTAAAGTTTCGTTACGCCATCGTTCAAAACTTAGCTTATTTAGTTAATGATGCTAATAAACTAAATAAATTGTATTATAGTTTATTTTAAACGAACGAACAAGTTTTCAAACGACACTGCTAAACTAACAACTTGTGTGGGCTTATAGCGACACTGTTAAACTATCAACTGGTGTGGGCTTATTTGTTATGTGTCATCCAGTTGTTTGTTTTTTAAATTTTGCTTCTCCCACAAGAGTATCAAATGAAAAATATAATCAGATATATCTTACACAAACATATTTAGTAACCTTCATTACAGGTTTGAAGTCAGATATGTGCACGAATATTGTGTTATCAATTCATTTTCTTTGTATAGCCCACTACTATTGTCGAACACGGATTTGCGTCTAAAGATGCAAAATAGTAAAACTTTATGTAAACAGTATATCAGATATCCCTTGGCTATTCATTAGTTTAGTCGATCATATTAGCTCATGATAATATGTCAAAAGCTTACCTTGATTTCAGAAGTGATGAAATTATGACATGTGTGCAAAACTTATGACTGGAAGTCCTAAAGTACTTAAATACAGAGACTCTCAACTGTGACGTTTTATTTATTATCGTGAACTAAAATAAATAGTTTAAAATTGATATTCTGCAAAAGTGAAGACTAGTAGATATAAATATCATTTTGTCTGCTTCGTTGAATGTGGTAATTGAACGTTTGGAGAAGAATATTATGAATATATGTAATTAAAAGAACAATGTGTGTCAGTCACTCCATGCTTGTATGAGTGTTTGCTCACATGGAAATCCAACATTCCTAGTGATTAATTGTACAGTGGTACTTTTACGTTTATATAATGTGATCGAAGTTAGCAAGCAATGTTCTATACGAGTACAAAACTGCAACGTTTATAACATTAACTTTAAAGACAATTACTTTGGTAACATAAACAAACACACAAGGAAACACATTAATTTAATTCTTTACCTTTCCGTGCCTTATAAATAATGCAATACCATTATATCTCATTACAAATTCCAACAGGCGTCTAAAAATCGACAATTAGGGCTAAAGCTTAAATAAATTTTGTACGCTAAGTTTAACCGCTATATAATCTATATTAGTCTTAATAGTCACTGCCAAAACTTCATTCAGCTAACATATTGCGCGAAAGAAAATAATTGCAGGTTTCAGATGATATGATATACAAATGCGATTTAGATAAATATACATAATTTTTTTAAAAAATCACAATGACTTTGATTTTTACACATCTTGGTACCATAATTTTAGGAGCTCACTATTTTATAACTATTAAACGTTTCCAACTATCTCAATACAGGAACTTAAAAAATCGACAATTAGGCCTAAAGTTTAAATACGCTTTGTTTGCGAAGAACTAGTCTACCCGCTTTGTTAATACTTTAGAGTTGATATCATTATGGAACGAAAAAGAAAAAATAAGTGAAATAGCGACAAACAAAAACAACTGATTTTTACACTCCTTCTGGCCAGGTGGATAAGGCGCTCGACTCACAATCTGAGGGTCGCGGGTTCG
>NW_013667951.1:83858-85221 GCF_000517525.1 Limulus polyphemus
CCTTCCCTCTAGTCTTACACTGCTAAATTAGGGACGGCTAGCGCAGATAGCCCTCGTGTAGCTTTGCGCGAAATTCCAAAAAACAAACAAACACTCCTTCTTGCAGTATATTTAAACATTCACTATTTTATAACGTCGCTTTATCAAGATTTATATCAAGAAAAAAAATCTCAAGATGGTGATTATCCACAAAGACAAGATGTTTATACAAAATAATGTTGTTACAGAGATATGTCTCGTTTATAGTTATTCCATGTTCTTTCACTTCTTGACTTTAAATCTAAATACACCAATCCATATTTTGCTTAGTAGGTTTTGTTTCATTCATCTCCAATTACATAATACAAAAAATACAACAAAGGATTTGTCTATTTAAAACAATTGCCATTTTACAAATATATAGTATTTTATTTAATAATGCTGCATATGTGAAAAAAATATTTCGGCTTTGGCTCATATGACATGACACACGCTTTGTTTGCGGGATGTCGAGAATTCAATCCCGTCTATATCATGTTTTCACCCTAAACACTGTTTTCAATAGTCAAATGATTTTAATTCACACATCGTAGGTGAAGCATGAGTGTGTCCTCTAGTTAATTATAACAAAAGTAATAAAATGTGAGTGAGTATATATATATATAATTATAATGACTGGAAAATATCATGTTACTTTATTACTATAATGTGTGAAGGATAATGGATTATAAACTGATAGAACGACTTACCATATTAAAAACTGTAAGAACGTAAATTGTAACATTTTCGGCACTATGTTTCTTGACCATATTTTTGTCTACAACGACAAGAGTTTCAACATTTCGACGACGTTTGCGGTCGAACTTATGCCCGTTTTGGACGTGTTGGTTTTGGGAATTCATTAGGCAACCAAAATCTTCTTTTCCTTTGGTTTTCGTGGCATGTCTGCAAAGAAAGGAAACGTATGTTAAGTTCTCCGGTTGTCCTAATATAAATCACTGAAATGAAAACTCATAGCTCAGTTAGTTATGTTTAAAGAATACTTTAAAAATACTATATTTAAAGCTTGTGAAGAATATTTGCAGGTTTCCATGACTGTTGATTTAAGACCCATAATTCAGGCCTGCGAATTTATTCATCATAAAAGTTGTTTTGGTTTTAATAACGGATTTTGTATTTTCCATAATTCAGCTACGCAGAGTTCGAAAATAATACGCATGTTTTTCTATCACGTGAGGGTTTTTTTATGAATCGGGAAGAAAAAGAAACTTATACTGAGTTCAAATTATTATTTCGTTCACCACAGTGAAATTTTTATTATTATTATTATTATGTATGTTAACAAAAATACAAACAAACTGAAGAAAATGGAAGAACATTGATG
>NW_013667951.1:85528-92224 GCF_000517525.1 Limulus polyphemus
ACAAAGAATGACATAAGAGGTGTGTCAAAGCGTTCTCATAGCCAAACTAGGTTAACTTTTATGTCCTTTTATCTTGTTCATTGTGGCCTGCTTAACCATAAAAAGGTAGTAAAAATTTTCGTTACGAACTTGTCGATCTTACCAATGGATTTGTCAGGAGGATTGGATCTTTCTGGTGACCAACGCTATAGGTATTATAATACTATTTGATTTTTTAAAATTGCTACACTTAATATAAAAATCCTATTAAGATGTTTGTTAAATTTCATACTGAGCATGCCTTTAAATAAATAAGCAATCTGCTGCTTATTTTATTTTATTAAACAATTATCAACCTCCATTGCTGAAATGGTAAAAACTTAGAAAAATACAATCTATTTGTGTTAGCTGTCTCTAATTTGAGAAACGACAGACCAGAGGGAAGGCAGCTAGTAAACGCCATCTGTTGGGCTACTTTAATCGAATAGTGAGATTGACCGTCACATTATAAGCTTTCCCACTGGCTGAATAAACGAGCATGCTCGGTGATAGGATTGGAAACGGCGAGTCAAGTGCCCTGACCACAAATGTTATAATAGCTCGTACAATTGTATTTCGTATCTCTACACAGCAAGCTAATATTGCCATCACACTTAAAAAACGACTTCCTTTTTATATTACTGTTGATGTTCCCTGGTAAACTTATAGGATTATAACACTAGAATTAAGAATTCGATCCAAGCAGCGGAGACAGAGTAGAAGCTTTGCCCTAAAACAAAACAAACAATTAAAGTTACCATTAAATGCTTGGTACAGTTTCTTTCTCATCAATACAACCCTTCTTCATAATAAAAGAATTATGAGCTTCGAGAATTAAACACAACAAACTCTTTGAAACTTCAGCAATCCTCATTTAGTGACGTCGTTGAACTTTTTTAATCTGATGTGCTCACAAGCATTTAATCCTACCACTAACGTTTATATAATGTTATTCTTTGTTAGGAAAGAATATGATCGGTAAGAAGGTTATGAGAATTTACTCACAATTTGTTTTCTTTTCTATAGAGCTGAACGAAAACGAAAATTCTTTAACACAGCTTCAGATCATAAAATATCTTTACCCATCAAAACGGTGATCTCAGTCCTATTTTCTCTTCTTAGTTTTTACATACGAAAACTATTTTATAAAGAAGATATAAAACATGCAACTGTTTATGAAAATATCATAGCTGTCTATAAATTATATATCTATTCGTATTTATAAGCGATGTATTATCTGGTAATGAAGTTGGGAAACAAGTGTTTTCATGATACCACAATGTACTAATTTGTATTTTTATAAAAAGCAACTAGTGAATGGAAGTTATTCTGTCATGTGACAGTAATTTTCTGACGTTCATTTCCGTTTCTTGCCACAGTAGTAAGATTGATCTCTTGGAGACTTGACATTGTCATTTGAATGTATATCAAGTCTTTCTGGAAAGGTAGAGCTCATAAGAGAAGTTGATGTTGACCTCCTGTAAAGCTTGTGAGGTAGTGGTGCTGCCTGGTGGTCAACTTCTTCAAATATCTGTTCAATCAAAAACTCTTCGTTAGTGGTTTTTATCATACCTCGCTGTAAGTTAGAAACAAGAATACAATAAAACATGTTATATTCATAAACTAATAACTAAAACAACAAGTGTAGGCGTAGAATATAATACAAGTCTTTTCAACCCACATCAATTCATCCTACACAGTGGCCAATAATTCCATTAAGTTTGTCACCTCAAACGTATTAACACCCTGAATTTCTCCCACACTTCTTTTAATATAATAATTTTTCTGGAAGGTTTGATTTACCTCAAACCATAAAAGATAAAACTTTAATTCATATAATTAGATAAAATTATGTGACAAAAACCTATTAACTGGACAGGATAAAAGTAGGGCAATGACTGTTCACAGGGTTCACTAGTTCACGAACAACGCTTTTTAACTACATCGATTTTATTTCTTTTATGTCGAAACAAGGTTTAATTTGTGTTTCAGTTATACGTTTGCTATGTTATGTTGGTGCTTCACCTACACGAATGAAGAGGGGAGTACAGTGTAAGACATTATTATGATTTTGAACAATAACAGTAAAAATGTTAAATGTAAACGTATGTTGTAGTTCGTTAACAACTACGAAAATTTTTCTTTCATTAGGTTTGTTAACACCAGAAACCATTAAACGATGAAAATATTCATGTCCATTAATCTCTATATATCCTTGTAAATAAGCCTCCAAGTGATATTTTTGTAACATCAGTTATATCGTAATATCCTAATAAATGAAAGTGGTATATTGGAAATTAATTAAATATGAATATTAATTTTGTTGTAAATTATTTTCAATATTTTCTATTTCATAATAGGAAAGTACACTATTATTTCATCAATCATACTGGAGCATGCCTTTTTACCAAAGAAAATGCTGAGATAATTTCTGAATATCCCATGATTAGATACTTATCGTATTGCGTAATATTAGACAAATATGCATACTATTAAGGCAAATTGCATTTCTCATTATTCAGAAAATTAACACAAGCCCTAGTTTGCTGATAGACAACGGAAACAGAGCGGTGGATTTGTTTAATGTTCGTCTTTCCGACTGCAACTCTCAATTGATACTTTCATCATTATTGTCATAACTAGTGCTCAAAGAAAGGTTAGATTTATGTTACTTTGATGACCTAATCACACATATGGATCTTGGAAACTTCGAATTCCGTAACGTCCAAGTAACTGCAATCAAGTGCTGTTTACATTTTTCAGAATATTTAAGGAATTTCACCAACAGTGTTAAAATATCTCACTTGAAATCACAAGCAAAATTATGTGTGTTTTTTCAGTAATGTTCGATTTTTGAAATAGTAAAAACCAGGACAATATCAGTTTGTATAAGATACCATAAAATAGAAATTACAATCAATACCTTCCCTTTACTGGGTGGTATTTCGTTAAATACTCCAACATTTTTCTTCTTCATCTTTTTCTAAGATAAATTTATGAAACTGTATTATACAGAGGATTGAGTGTGTTACATTAAAACGACTTTGGAGTCTTACAACGTCATTTCAGTCCATGTTATCACGTATGGTCATGCACTATTTGACAACCGTGCATCTTGACAATAACCCCTCTAATACCGAAAAAGACAGAAACAATAACATACTCAGATTAGAAAGGAAAAATAACAACAAGCATGTTAATGTATGGTTGAAAAAAAGAGAATTAATAGCATAGGTTACAGTTTCAAAATAAAAAAAGATACTCATTATGTGTAATTTAGTGTTGAATAATAAGACAAAAATATCAAAGATATCCCTAACAATCAAGGAACAGACGAACTTCATATTACGAAAATAAGTTGATATTCACCTTATATTCGTTCTTTGGTTATTAAAATATACCTTGATAACGAATCTCACTTCTATAATCTATAAATCTATAAATATGATGGACTAATTTCTAAAGATATATATGATGCCTAAACTATCATTTGATTTACCACTTTTCGCTAAGTTATACCGGTTTCGGGTAGCTGAAATACCTGTCAACTGACGGGGAATGTTTAAACTTAATTAAAACAATGTAAGTTTAACATCAATAATATATTTCAAAGTAATAACTTGAACATAAACTTTATCTCAAAATTTTAAAATTAGAACAAAGCTTCTTCAAACAACATTTGATGTTTGCTTTCTATCTACCAACAAATAAAGATTTTGAGGTGATCCCACCCTTGAATCCTACATCTCATTGACCATGAGAAAAGCATGGTTGTTTGAGAAACAGTCCAGCAACCTTTATACTTTAACCCTGAAATCCTTTAGAATATGGTCAACATGGTCTAAAGTGTCAGCCTGCCAAGATTGTTTGATTCTGACTCAGTAGACTGGGAGTAATTAACCAACAGGCTTTACAAAATAAAAATAGGGTTAATTTCAATTTTGACCCCTTAGGACATTCCCCATAGTTCATAGTGCTTACATACAAATTTTGGTTGAGATTGGTCCAATAGGCTCGGAGGAATTAGGGTACAAAACACACATTTCGTCTATATATATATATATATATATATATATGGATATATGGTGCTTTTAATTGTCTTTGAAACACCACAGTATCAAAGACAGCATACATATAATTTTAATTTCCGTTTGTCGTAGAACCCAGTGTCAGAATCACTTTTGACTGTTGTAATTTCAAAGCAACATAGCGATCATGTACTCTTTTATGTTGAACACTTACTTATATTTCTGAATCACTTAAATATAACTTTAAAGTACGGCATATTCGTTTCTTTGATCTTCTGAAACACACTCTGGCCGAATTAGTTTCAGCGTGCTTACATTGTTCAGTCAGTATGTGTTAAGTTTCAAGCTTCTAATTCGCTATACACCGGCTTCAATCTCTAGAGTAGCTGAAAAGAGATTTATCCAGTTTGTTAACTTTTCAAAAACATTATGACAACATTGGATTAAATACCTGTTGTCTGCAATAACACTTTCCTTCGATTTGCACTTGAGCTACAAAAACAAAACGATTTAGCCTATGGATCGTTCTAGCTTTTTCCGATTGTTAGAATCTAATAGAAACATTTAACATTTTCCACTATTCAAGTATATTCGTGTTTAATGCTGTTAAAAGTAGAAACAAAATACATCTCCAAACGTATACTCAGTATCTGATTTAATTTTAACATTTTTTCTTCGAATACATAGACTATATATATATATATATGTAAATATAAAACTACTTGCTTTTCCGTAAAATGAAGATCTTTCACTTTTGGTATGAAATTGAAAGTTAACCGTTCTTAATTATGATACCGACAATACTTTCATATATATAACCCTTATACATTTCTATTGTTAGTTATGTACTGTGTGCTTTGTGCATGTTGAGCAAATACTCGGGATAAGCAGGTGGCTGAGGTTTCCGAGGGAGTAATGTTTAAGGACATGTAGAGATGAAAATCAACCTGTGATTATTTTTCCTTATCGCAGAACTTCAGCAAGATTTATAAAATAACATTAGAAGCATTTGCTTGCAAATAAGATAATAATACACTTAACAGAAACAATACTTTACTAATTCTGTTGAGTGAAAAGAATGTATCAATTAATGTGGGACTATACCTTTAAGCCACCAAAATGGAACACTTTAATAAGTTCCTTAGTTTTTAGATGTTCACGTTTCGGAATTATTTAAACCAAGCCAACTAATGATTTCAGAAGCCTGACTTTGATACACACATTGAAAATAATATTGTTCTTTATTCCTATCGTACGAGTAGCCTTTTACATAAGCTCAGTGTGTTACATTTCTAGCAATCACCATACTTCCCTACCCACCAGACCTCCACAAATGTTTAAAGCTACCGTCGATGATCCTTCCTGTTGCTTCACTTGACCACCGTAAAAGCAATTCCTAACCTCGATGCTAAAGGCCTCTGTAGACGTTCTTTTCCTCTGCGCGTCACTGTTTCGTTTGTAGACTTTGAAGTTTGGGCCAATAAAATTTGTTGAGGATGAAACCTCTAGGTTGAGTTGTTTACCAAATCCCTTGAATGAGTAGAACAATTTGGAGTGAAAATATTTTGTTTGGCGCTTTGTTCTTGAAAGATTCTGAATATCAGGTTGTAAGTTATGACTAATGTAATTCCCACTGCTGTCTGTCCGCATTGGAATTACTATCTCATGATCTGCTAAAAGAAAAACGATAATACTGAGCTACGTACAATATGTAGTTTAAAATGGACAAGTTTTTACACCACAACTAACTAGCTCTAATAACATCAGAATTAACAAACTATAAGCTATTCAAGACCGTAACTAAAAATACGTCATGTAAATTTGTACATCATAGTATTATTGCTAAAACTCGACCTACTGTCTTAGCCAGTTTCATACAAATATTATATAAAATGTACTTTTTACTTTTTACACAGCCATTATTTCAGAATAAAACCCTTGGAACTTTATGACTTTTTTTATAGGAGAAATAACGATAATAAGGAAAATTGCATAGTTTTCGACGGAGTTCAATCACTGTATTCATATTCCATTCTATAATTTCAAAACGTGACTCAACTAATTAGAAAGGTTTTCTATAAATGGACGACATAGACTAAACGAGAAGGATAAGGGTTAATAGATTTTCATAGACATCCTTCTCAGATAACCACACGTCATAAAGGAGACCGCGTAACTTTAAGATAAGAAGCCAAATATGTTTATAGTGAAACTTTTCATATAATAACACGCTATTTAGAAGTCCACGTAGGTTTATGACAAGAAGAGAATTAAAAAATTCACAGAAAGTGCAGGATTAATGCATCAGTCACCATTCATTTAACAAGCAACTAGAGCTAAAACCATTCATTTAACAAGTAACTAGAGCTAAAACCACTCATTTAACAAGTAACTAGAGCTAAAACCACTCATTTAACAAGTAACTAGAGCTAAAACCATTCATTTAACAAGTAACTAGAGCTAAAACCACTCATTTAACAAGTAACTAGAGCTAAAACGACTCATTTAACAAGTAACTAGAGCTAAAACCACTCATTTAACAAGTAACTAGAGCTAAAACCACTCATTTAACAAGTAACTAGAGCTAAAACCACTCATTTAACAAGTAACTAGAGCTAAAACCACTCATTTAACAAGACAACTAGAGACT
>NW_013667951.1:92726-136980 GCF_000517525.1 Limulus polyphemus
TAGAGCTAAAACCATTCATTTAACAAGTAACTAGAGCTAAAACCATTCATTTAACAAGTAACTAGAGCTAAAACCATTCATTTAACAAGCAACTAGAGCTAAAACCACTCCAACTACTGCATAATGTATGTTTCTGTTATCGTTGCTGGTTAAATTTGTACTGTTCCTTTCGTTTGTTGTTTCTTGTGTGGTTCTTCTATGAAATTTTGAATTTTTTTAAAATTATTATTCTTGAAAACTTCATAATATTTATATTTTTCTTTTAAGTTTACTTATCACTGTCTCGTGACTTCACTTTATAAAGTTATAATAATAATAGACCATCTGTAAATTTTCAGAAAGGTCTGAGCGTCTATTTTATTTTCAAGTTCCACTATTACAATTAAACAATGAATTAGTTATCATTTAATAACCTATTGTGTTTATCTTTACCCTCCTTTTCTTATCATTGAAAACAAACATTCGTACAATCCGAATCTGCAGCTGTCAGCATATAATAGATAGTAATTACTAGAAGTGAAATACAGATTTCTGTCATTTGCACATGTCATAATCTGATCTGGACACTTTCAATACAGCCTTAAAGGCTTTCGGGTTCCCGTCGATCTTGAAATACTTGAAAAATACACACATTCCATCGATGGGTCTCTAAAGATACATTAACTTTTAGGGCTCCAATGGAACTAGAGGGGCACTCAGTAGGGCGCATACCTTCGCCACCCACCGTTGATCATATGCGGCTCTCAAAACATACGACAATGTGTCCCTATGTTTGTCGTTATCAATAGACACTGACCATCTTTGGCAGAACAATGAGAAATAATATTCTACATATTTCAACTAAGTTTCATTAAAATCTGATCATTTTGGATTGAGTTATAGAGCAGCAACAGAGCGAAAAATCAGTCCCCGTGTTAAAAGACAGGGATTTTTTTATTTTTGTGATCTTTCTGTGATCTTGACTCTACAGAAACTAGTTACTTCTAATAACGGTTTGAATGGGTAATGAAGAAAAACTTTAATCAGTTGTACCTGATGATGACAAAACATTGTCGAAACGTTGAACATTTGCTATTATGTTAAACTTATATTAGTTTTTCTTCATTACCCATTCAAGCCGTCTCCAACCATTATTAGTCTCAAAGTGGGTTCCTCGTCATCGAATTTTAATTACTTCTAAATTGGGTCATAGTCCAAATGTATACCAACTTTCGTTCAAATTAGTTTTCGAGAAATCTTGCTGAGAAACACACAGACAAACAGACACAAAGGGGTGAAAACAAAACCTCCGTCACATTCGGTGGCAAGTAGGAACGTGGTTATATTATGAATCTCAACAATAGAGATAAATAAAGGACGATAGCATTATAGAGACAAATATATATATCTGGTCACGTTCATAGAGAACCCTTTCAGATATTTGCAGGTTATTAAAGTTTCATGTATATTTATGATAAGAGCCAAAAATATTTACAGAAAGCTCCTTTATATAGTTACAAATCATTAAAGAGTCGACGTAAATTTAGGATAAGAAGCAGAAAACATTCAAAGAGAACCTCTTTTATATAAATACACGTTTTCAATGAGTCCAAATAGGCTTAACCTTTTGGTAGAAATAGAATATGGCGGGCTTCTGAGACGAGTCGTCACTGCAGTCTTTCAAGATGAAAAGACGAAGAAAGATAATACTGGTTGATACAATATGTGATGATGCCCAACTACTATTTTAGTTAGTCTATGTTAAACAAAAAACATTTTAAGAGTTGAAAAAGTAAGTAACTTGGTTCCATTAAATATAGACTACTTTTAAAATAAATAAGGTAACAAAGAATGTCTTACCAATATATCTCTTGGCCGTGACCTGGAAGTCCCACAGATCAGGCTTTTTATCTTTCGAAGAGGTCTAAACAAAAATTATCAGAGTATAAAACACGGTGAATTAAATAACAATGGAACAGAAACTTTTAAGTAAAGTTATAATTCAAAATATGTAATAAGTTATAAATGTACTACACTGATACAACGTGTTACAAAACATTCCGGAAATATAGACTAAACAGTACAGAGATAATTTTACTTGTTTCATGTATAAAGAAGTATTAAGCCTAACATTTGTTTATAAAAATCAAGTAGACTGTAACTTTATCAAATTCCTTTTCAGTAATTTTACCATTTTTACACACCCCTGATTTGAAATCCGAAAAACACATATTAAGGGGAATGTGGAAAAAAAAAGATCTGTAATCAGCATGATTTTATCATTAGTATTAAAACTGTTTGTTTTCAAGGCTTCGCTAGCTTTCAACACTTAAATCGGAACTTCGAAGGAGTATTAGTTTCATTGAATAATTCATTTCTAGTGACACACTTTTGCATATTTTAAAAGCATACATTGAATGTTCTTATGTACTAAACAGAGTGTCGCATATACTACATAAAGCTGTAAATAGATGTCTAAATACACGCATTGTTTTGATCCTGTACTTTTAATGGGTACCTATTTGTCATACGTACGTTTGTACTATGTGCTTATAGGCTCACTCACCTTGTAGCTGTCGGAGACGCGCATCGATTGTATTTAACCAATGGCTAAACACGTATTTTGTCTGTTGGCAAGAGATATGTCTTAACTATAGCAAGTTTGACATTTATCAAGTCATCGAAGGTTATTTTCTGTTTTATCATGTTTTAGTAACGGTTGTTTCAGTTATTATTAAACACGTAATAAAATGCATAAGTGAGATTACTTTAAAGTTATGAACATTTCCCTAAGAAGGAGTCGAAAAAAAAGTTTTTACACTGACTGACAACTTTATAAGGAACTCTTCCCCTACTCCCACCTCAATCGAATTGTAGGTGGAACAATCTTTGGCTATATAACGACTTGGTAAAGAAACCATAACATGTCAGAAAGTGTCTTGTTCGATTTACAAAGTGTTTGGCTTGCAAATGGATATCAGCAGGGCTTTCAACTTTGTTCGAGAAATAATGTGGCCAAGAAAGTTGACTGAAAACATTGTCATGGTTGTGGACGAACTTCAGATAATAAGATGTTTGAATATTGTTGTATTATCTACTTGAGCGAATTTGCGATAATCAATAAATAAAGAACGTAATAATTACCATAAGAACGTTTCCCGCACTATTCTTCTATCTCAAACAGGTCCAAATGTCTCAAATGGTTTCATCCTACCGTTAGTAAATAAAAGGATGAAATGTGACTTAGACCATATCATTTATTCATTGTCCGAATGGTTATCAGCAGACATGATATTTTTGTGATGTCTTTTCACGTCGCATGAATGGAGATAACTGAATAATCTTGACCACATTTGAAGGAGTTGTTTCACTGAGACGCAATACATGTATCTTTGTCTAGATAACTCCTCTCACAATTTTGGAGTTACAAGACCTAAACCTGGTAGCTCATTCTGTAGGTTTGTGCTTAAAAACAAAGAAACATAACTAAAAGCCGTGGGCCCAAGCCTCTGAAATAACTGAAAAATTAAAAACATTTTCAACTCCCCCATTCTGCCTCATTTGACTTCAGAGACATTGAAAGGACCCACGAAATTAAAGAAGCATCTCAAAATATTTCCCACCGTGCCTAAAATATACAATACTTTTCTCAACCTTGCACTTACCTGTTTAAGTCCCACCACTTTTAGTTTCTTAAGTAGCGTGAAAATTGGAGTGAATTTTACAGGAGCAGTGACACAATTAATAAACAATTTTCAAGGAATGTACAATTCCCAGAAGCTGGGGTGTGTCCAAGACCTTTACATGCTTAGCTAATAGCAGTAATCCAGTCTAGCTCATTTGTCACCTCTCTTTGGTGTGTATCGTATATCCTGAAGCAAATGATGAAAAACCCAAAGGCTGTAAGTTTGTCCCACAAAACTTTCTGAATTTATTAACCTACAATGTTGTAAAAACAATTCCCGTACTTCAGATCATTTTCTTTCTTAGAATTAACCTCTACACTTCTACATTAAGCTGAGACAACTTAGGGCTAGGACTAACGTATACGGAATATATATATGTATGCTATATATGTTAGCATATCATGTTCTTGATATTGAACGTAAATTGCGTAAACTTGCAATCGCTCACTGTGTTTTACATATTTGTAAGTAATAAGACAAATTCAGGTTATAAGTAGCTTCAAAATTTGTGACAATCGGAATATGCAAGATAATTTTTACGCGAGGGTTAAAAAATGTTGTAAGTGTCATAAATTATAATCTTTTATTTTCATTATTTGAATCTATGAGCGGACTTGAAAGTGAAATATGAAATGTTATCTGGAAACCACGGTTCGTCCTTCATTATAAAAGGGCAAAATACTAAAAACCAATAATGAGGCAATATACTTGTAGCTAAATCTTTAGTTGGTCCTATTGATCAATTTGATATTTTACTGTTCCAAGAAAGAGTTTTACAAAGCGGTTAATAAGCAGCTCTGAAACCAGCTACTGAAATAATAATAATAATTTCAAACAATTTTTGAACGATAAAAACCTTTGCATTAAGAAGGCAAAAAAGTTTAAACAGTCACAAAATATAGAAAGATAGATGAATCAATGTGCATAGACATATAAAGAAATTGATAAAAAATAAATAAATACATGAATCGAGATGGATGGATAAGTAAAGAAAGAGACAAATATAGATAAATAGTTGAATCAATATACACTGATAAGCAAAGAAAGAGAGAGAAATGTATATGTATAGAAGACAGATAAAGGGTTAAATCAATGCTTACAGTCGTTTTTAAATTTCAAATGTATCGTAAATGTGATCATTATTCTATTTACTTTTTGTGTTTTAGATTTGATTGAGAAAATGCTTCTGTATCAGACAAGATCAAAATTGTAGTCGTCTGAGATTGGGTGTGACATCGCGTGATAATATCCTTAGCTACTACCCGCATATTCTGTTATGATCAAGATTATATGTTTATTTTTTACGGACAAAGATAAATAAAAAATATTGCTTTATTAACTATAAATATATATAGTGTTAATTTAACAAAAGGATGATTGTTTGTTACAAGAACTGAATACGAAATTTACGTTTATAGCTTCATTATGCTAAACAGAACCAGCTATCTTCTGTAATTCATTTATTAATTCTTTTTTTTATAAGGCAAGATAATTCTGTAAAAGGTAAAGACAAAAATTCACTTCTACGGCGGATTTTTAAAATCACCAAAAAAAAAAAAGAAGTAAAAAGACTTTTATAAAAACTATTTTTAGTTTTCCAATTGAATTCTTTCTTCACTTTTTACTTTTTAAAATGTTTTATAGCGCTAAAATCTGGGGTTCGATTCCCCGCTGTGGACACAACAGATATACCAATGTGGCTTTGCTCTCAAATAAACACACACACACACACACACGTTTTAACATTTGTGATCCTAGTTTCCACAAGTGAATGGGCCAACAACACCAGGACAGTAGTTAGTTAACGGACCCACAACGTTAAAATCTGTGGTTCGACTCCCTGCAATGGACACAGCAGATAGTCCAGTTTGGCTTTGCGCTAAAACAGAATTAAATAATAGATTGAACATGATCTAATTTTGATATTTTCGTCGGTTTTAACATTATTTGTCTTGCTGTAAAACAAACAGATAATATAATCAATAATATTTTTGTTCTTCCCAAGTTTGAATATATTCAACTTTTGTTTTATTATTGTTTCTATACATTATTGTGCAGAATTTGTTGTTATTGGTATTTTCAATCTAAACGGCTCCTTACTCGCACATGGGCTAAGCGGTCAGGTTAAAGAACCTTAAACATGAGCAAAGTCATCCATAACTTCGAACTATGGACTAGAAGAGAGAGAGACACCCATTCAGCAGCAATCGCCTCCACAGAGGGCTTTGGTGGCTTTGAAATGAACAACAGAATTGACTGTTATTCTTATAACACATCTACAATTGAATGTACTACGCGCATTCAGCGTCATCACATTCGGATCTGCAAATTGGCACTTTACCAATAACAAACTTCCGGCTCGCAGAACGAGACGATATATATAATTTGTATATATATAATTTATATATATATCATTTACTAGCCGTCCTTAGCCGGCGTTTCCCGGGTATTACTTGAACAGAGGGCCGATGTTTAGCTATTTTTAAATAGAAAGGATTAAACGAACGTTTCTTATTCTTGATGTCTCTTGCGAATGGCATTCTGCATAGCTAAAGACGTCCTCTTTGTGAAATTTTCACTCTTGCTCAATTTCGGATTGACGATGAGAGCTTGTCTTTTTCATTGGCTGTCAAGGCGTGTTTCTCTTTCTTGTGGAGTATCACTCTGTCGCTTTTGTTGCATATGTTTTGCTGCTTGTAATTGGCAATCGGAATTGTTTTTTTTTTTCTCGACATTTTACTCTGAGGTACGTAATCAGCGTCAGAAATGTTTATCATACCTAACTACCCTCCCAAAATAAAGTAATAAAAACCAATTTATTTTTACAGAATTTCTCAGGTTCAACTTGTCTATTCTATAAAAACATTACTCTTGTTTGTCAGTAAACATGACAACGTTTCATGGATTTTTATTCTGACACCACAATGGCAACATACCTCACTATAAAATACACATAAATGTTTCTGACGTCATTTCCATTTAAATCAGACCATAAATATTGTCGGTTTTCTGTGGAAGAAAATTAGATTATAAGGTTTTCATTGACACTAAAAATGTTACATCACAGACATTAAACCCGAGTACGCTGATTCCACATCTTTATAGGCCTACTATTATAGAGGCTGTAAGGTGCGAAAAGTCAGACACAAACTTAGCTTTATATATTAGATAACTTTACTTGACTACACGATCCTTCAGGTTCACGTTAGTCAACAATTAGGGTAGACATGTTCAGTAAACAATATACATCTACGTATATAAACTCAACAATATTATTTTAAATTTCGAAGTTCCACACTGCTAAACTTTAAGTAAGTAAAGTGAGGTAAAAATTAAGCACTGGAAAAATTGTTCAACAAACAAACAAAATATTAATAATGTCAATATTTTTAGTACTGTATCTAGTTAAAATTAGCGTTATGAAAGCCAAATAAATTTAATGTGAAACGTTGCGAAATAGAAATCTGTTGAAGTGTTGTCAGTTCGTTTGGTTAAAGCCAAATTCATATCATTTGGCATGCTGCCAGTTCATTGGTAAAAACCAAATACAAAAAATCTGAAATGCTAAACACAAATTCTTTAAAATGCTGTCAATTCATTTGATGAAAACAAATTCTTCATGAAATGTTATTATTTCACATACTTCTGTCTGTACATCTCTTGTTTTTCAAGGTTATGATAGAACGTGGGTATGATTTCAAAAGAAAATAACATGTGTATAACCAGTAATTTTTCTGTGTATGCTATACTTCGGATTCGTTCTCAGTATTCTGTATAATATATACTTAAAGAATGTATGTGCACAGCGTTACTCACTTCTCATCCCCCCCTAACACTTTTGAGTTCGTATAAAGTTAAGACAAGTCGTGTAACATTTAATATAAAAAAATACCTATTAATAAGTAGAAGCTCATTCTATGGGAGAACTTTATTTATAAGTAGAAGTTCATTCCATGGGAGAACTCTATTTAAAAGTAGAAGTTCATTCTATGAGAGTACTCTATGTATAAGTAGAAGTTCATTCTATGGGAGTACTCTATTTATAAGTAGAAGTTTATTATATGGGAGTACCCTATTGATAAGTAGAAGTTTATTATATGGGAGTACTCTATTTATAAGTAGAAGTTCATTCTATGGGAGTACTCTATTTATAAGTAGAAGTTCATTCTATAGGAGTACTCTATGTATAAGTAGAAGTTCATTCTATGAGAGTACTCTATGTATAAGTAGAAGTTCATTCTATGAGAGTACTCTTAGAGTCCAAATTAAAAACAAACAAGCTTGCTGTTATGTATATATATATATATATATATTATAATGTCATACAAAATCTCTGGCCTTGAAGTGATTGTTATTACCTTATATATTATATGCATTTATTTTACCTATGGGGCTAAACATTTGGTAAATATAAATTAAATAGAAAAACAAGATATGCCCCCAGTGGAATAGCGGTAATTCTCCGGATTTATAACACTAGAACTCGAGTTTCGATACTTGTGATGGGCACAGAACATATAGCCCATTGTATAGCTTTGTGCTTAACTACAAAAAAACAAACAAAAACAGTTATAATCAACGAAATAAGATGTTACTCTTTAATGTCCCAGGTTTTATTATTGTTGTGAATAGTAAGAAATATTGAGTTAGAAAACAACCCCATTAATTTCATAATTACCAAGATTCTATATTATTAATCATCTGTTCGAAAATAATTAATTGTTGAATCACGCTGTGATTAAGTTTGATTAACACATCTTATGTATCCACAAATTTTCCTTAGTGCCTAGCATTTCTTTAGTATCCACACTCCGCAAGATGTTAAAGTGTTTGAAGTGACATTTGTGTCACAGTCCTGTAAACAGTGGGGAAGAATGGATGACTGATTATATGCTGTGTATTGCGCATGGTGTTTAATAGATGAGCTTAGACAACGTATCGTAGAGCCCACATGGCTAAGGTTACACCTTGGACATGTAAATTTATATGACATAAGAGCGATGCGTTATAGGAATCCTGTCTTTATATTAAAAAATGCCCGCCAGTGGCACAGTGGCATGTCTGCGGACTTACACTGTAGAAACCTGGTTTCGATACTCGTGGTGGACAGAGCACAGATAGCCAATTGTGTAGCTTTCTGCTTAACTACAAAAAACAAATTATATTTAAAGTAATTACTTAAATGAAACGTCGGTTTATTGACAATATGTGGGTAAATCTTATTATTTCAGGTTTAGCACTTTCAGGATACTATAGTTTTGATCCGAAGAAAGTTCAAAAGAACTTATCTAAAGAAGAATTGTTGGCTTTAAAACATCTCGGTTCACTCGATAATTTAGTAATTCTTAAACTGCATAAAGGTAATGGTGTAATAACTTTGAATAAAAAATATTATATAGATAAAGTTTTAACTAGAATCGGATTCTACAGTAACAAAAGAAAGACGTCTGCAGAATTATTTGTTAAAAATTAAAAAATAATGTTTGGTATCTGATGTCATCTATAATGACATTAGACCAGTTGGTTCTCATTATGGAATATTTTACCTAAGATACATAAATTAAATTGTCCCATTAGACCAATTGTGTCAAGTAAAGGTACCTTCACTTATAAGTTAGCAGGTTTTTTATCTCATGTAACTAATGAATTTACGGTAAAAATAGTTTTGAATTTTCCAAAGATGTATCTAAACTGGTTTTTCACGAACCTGTCTTTATTATCAGTTTTGACATTGATTCCCGTTAAATGAAGTAATTGAGTTAAGTAGTAATTTAATTTGTTAAAATTCTGATGTTTTTAGTGGTATAACAAAACCTGTATTTATAAAACTATTAGAATTTGTCACCAACTTGATGGGGTGTCTATGGGTTTAAGTATTACACCATGCTTGACTAATATGTTTTTACGTTATTATGAAGAAAAGTGGTTAAAAAGTTGTCCAGAAAAGTTTAAACCATTATACTATAGAAGAGATGTAATGATATTTTGTAGTTTTCAAAAATAACCTGATATTCAAGAATTTCAAAATTATCTGAAGAATCAACATAACAATATTAGATTTACAGTTGAAGAACAAACAGCTAATAGCTTACCTTTCTTATCTGAACAATCAACTTAACAATATTAGATTTACAGTTGAAGAACAAACAGCTAATAGCTTACCTTTCTTATCTGAACAATCAACATAACAATATTAGATTTACAGTTGAAGAACAAACAGCTAATAGCTTACCTTTCTTATCTGAACAATCAACTTAACAATATTAGATTTACATTTGAAGAACAAACAGCTAATAGCTTACCTTTCTTATCTGAACAATCAACATAACAATATTAGATTTACAGTTGAAGAATAAACAGCTAATAGCTTACCTTTCTTAAATACCAAGATTATTGTTATTTTAGTTAGAAGTTTTAACACTAAGTGCTATCATAAGCCAACTTTAACAGGACAGTATTTTCATTTTGATAATTTTTAACTTTTGAATTTAAAATGAACCTAATTCATAATTTAATTCATCGGGTTTATGGCATAGATAGATCTTTGTCCTAATTCCATGAAGAAATACAAAACATAAAGGTTGTTTTACAAAAAATAGTTTCCATGTATAATTAATTGATAATGTTATCAGGATTTATTTAAAAGCTTTGTACACTTCAAAAATTAGTAAGTGATAATTTATTGTATTCTACCATTTACTGGTAATCATTCTATAGAATTAAGGACAAAAAATAAATAAATTCTGAATAATAAAAATTTATCCACATATCAAGTTTAGAATTGTCTTTAAACCGATGTTTCGTTTAACTAATTATTTTAAATATAAAGACAGGATTCCTATAACGCATCGCTCTTACGTCATATATATATATATTTACATGTCCAAGATGTAACCTTGGCTATGTGGGCTCTACAACACGTTGTTTGAGCTCACTTATTAAAGAGCACGTGCAGAACACAACATATAATCAGTCGTCCATCCTTCGCCACTCTTTACACAAATGTCACTTCAAAACACTTTAACATCTTGAGGATTGCGGGTAGTAAAGAAATGTTACGCACTAAAGAATATTTGTGGATATACACAAGATGCGTCCTGAATTAAATGTTAATCAAACAGTGATTAAATTTATAACCAATGTAGAATTATTAATGCTAGTTGCTGGGTCTGCCTTAATTGTCGATAAGAAACGTAATTAATGGAACGTTAACGTTCGTTAATATCTGCTTGTTACGCTGACACGAAGATAGGAAATATTGTAATATTATGTGATTGGCTGTAATTGTAATGTTATGTGATTGGCTGTAGTATTGGCATTTCTCCTTTTGCATATATTGTTGTGTTTAACAAACTTGAATGCTTCCATTCAATAAATACATTATGGAGATAGCTCCACGGCTTATTTTGTTAAATAAACATACAATTGTAATATTGTCTTTCCATCATTAACAAGGTCCTCAAATAACTGTTGGCCTTACATTATAATAATATAACTTCAGATTACGTTAGGCAAACATAATTTCATTTTTATATTGGGTAAACGTTCTCAACTACTTGAATCATCTAATTAGACCCTACTTGCTAGGTATCTTTCAGTTCACATTTCGGTTATTTGGTAATGTTTTGTTAAAACTTGTGGAGCTGACTTTTTTCGTTCACTTTGTAGTTCTTTTAATTCAGTGCTACACGACTAATGAAGTTTGTTAAATGTATATTGACTTTCATAAAGCATGTGAGTAATTATGTATTTTACCCCCGGAATTTCAACGAGATTATTCTCCTTCATTAACCAATTTGCATTTTGAAGGAAACTTCAGGAAATATATATTTCCTAAAACCAATAATTTCATTTATACCTTTTCAGTACATTGGGACTGTTTGCTCATCAACGTTCCCATTAGATTTCATCCAGATGGAAAAAATGACATTTCATTTCATTAAATGTAATGCCTCAGAAAATATAGAATCATTTTTAGCACGATATGAATATTTCTTTCATTTATTTACGGTGTAATTCCTAATTGGTTGATTTACTGTCACGTGACGTTACCTAATCGATCAAAGGTTTGCAAAGGTTTTATCTGTCAACTTTAAGGGAAGACGGCTATTAAGACTTTTTATAAAGAATGCTCTATCTGTTGGTACGTACTGGTTTTATTACTCATCTTAAGTAAAATGGCGTTTTACGGTATTCTATAATGTATATCTTGTCCAAATTGCCTCATCATTTTATTCGAAAACGCCTGAAAGTCATTGAACTTTATATAGACTAATTGCAAGCACTTTCTTGTTCTCAAAGCAACACCAGAAATCGGCCATACTGGAGGCATATACATGAAAAGAAAGAAATCAAAGATACATTGAATATTTTAAACGTATTAAAGATGGGATTTCCTGAGTTTTTATGTAAAAATGGCAAAGTGTAAAGAAAATGAGATGGATTATCAGAGGTTGAAAAGAAAAATCGATGCGATATTAAATTATCTGTTATTGATAGCTGTGATCCGTATGAGAAAAATTTTCTTGGGTCAGAAAGTGTTGACATTTGACCATCTATAACATATCCAGACTTGGTTTTCACACCAGCGCAAACGTCTAGCATTTAATGGGAAATGAGTGTAGTTTAACAAGTTTTCTTCTATAATCATAAAATACTCACTTATTCAGATATATAAATATTAAACTAGTAAATTATCACAGAAAGAAGTATTATAACTAATAGAATTCATATTGTTGCTCAAGCTCGCGTTTCACTCAATTCTCAATTTGCGACATTGCTTAACTCAACATATTAACTTGCTGTAAATGTTTCATTTCAATACATTACACTTGAAAGAAAATGTGAAATAAAAGTACGAATGAATACATAATCACTGGTAAAAGATACTGTTCAAGATATTCTAAGTTACTGATGGTATCATATTCTAAAACGCTGAATTGAAAAAATCTGTATTTGAGAAGTTTGAGTCCAGACATTAGTAATTCTGATATTATAAAAAAAAACAACAAGCAAAGCTCTAAACACTTAAGTTTGATTATGTATCCATGAAAGTCATTCATATCGTGTCAATATACCCCAACCTGCTATAGTAGTCATCTCTATACAGCAATTGCCTGTATATAAAGGTCAACTCATTTTATTTTGCACATATATACAATAAGCACCTGTCTATAGCAGGTGACCTTTATAGAGGGGTTGCACTGTATTTCGTTCTAACTGACATCTAAAACAGTCTCCGTGTAATATTTGGTTGAGAAAACCATTATGTTCTGTCACATATTTGTCACTGACTCTACAACTTCATCCCTTTTGGTATGAAGAAAATAGTCCCTTGAGGTGTTATCAGGTATTATTATGATGTGTGTACATTGACTAAGTTTCCGCAAGTTCTTTAAGATTTGTTGGTCTCTCTATAAATACTCCGAAATAGTCGATATTTACAGCACATTTCTTTCCAAAATGTTTTCTAACTGCATATGCATCTATTTTTGTAATGCATCTTTATCAGGCCAATAAACAGATTGTTTCATTCTTGCACATATCACTCCAATTACATTTGAAAAGATCCTCGAAGATGATGATCGTGAAATACTGAATTCATATAGCAAAAACAACACAGACTGGTTAAGTCGAAGTTTCATGTGGGTCAGAATTAACATGCTAAGATTGACCCGTGTATCACAGTTTCGGAAATATGGTTCGTGGTATTGAAACAAAGTTATCAGTATGGCAAATATTGATATTTTTGTAATGTTTCTGACTCTCATCATTGTCAACTGAGAGTGTTTTCAAAGCTAGATTCTCAGAATGCAAAGTATGTAATTTACTTGTCATTGCACCAAGAAAAACCAGTGGTAAGTCCCGCTGCCTCACACTGATTGGCTGCCTCGGGGGGGGGGGGGGAGATGTCATCATAGATCATGAGGTCATAGTTCACAAAGTTGCCACCAGAGGACACGTCGTTAGGGACACGTTGCTAAGCCGCCGTGACAGGCGGCCATCCATCATGTCATAGTTCAAAAACGTTTCACAAGAGGGCGCAAACTATCTTATTGAGGGTTGAAATTATAGTTTGATACTAGACAGGCGGCCATAATGGTTGATTACGTAATAATACCACAAATTAGAGAACATATAATCAACTATAATTAATTCATCCTAAAATTGATGCTTAACTCTAATTAGTTAATCCTAAAGATGACAGTAAATGCTAATTCATTAGTTAATTAATTAATATTTAAATCATCCTATCACAAAGTAAAGAACGTTTTTCTAGGCATTGATGACTCATGCAATAAATGTCTCAACAAGAATATAATTAATCACTAATTCGATAGTTAATTACATTGTCATAAAAAAGGAGGCTAATTCATTAGTTAATAATTAAGTAATCCTATTACATGTTTCTAGGCAGCCAAGACTCATACAAATCATGTCTCAACAAGAAATATAATTAATCACTAATTAATTAAATAAATTATAATTAAAAAGGATGCTTAAGACTAATTCGTTAGTTAATTAATTCGTCCTAAAAAGGATGCTTAACACTAATTAATTAAAACATTAATAAGTAATTCATTTATTGACATGATGAGACATGTATTGTATGGTGGATTAGAAACACATTTTATAGTTTGTGGTACCCATTATGTAATCATCCATTATGGCTTCCTGTCTGGTATCGAACTATGATTTCAGCTCTCCATAAGTTAGTTTGCGCTCTCTGGTGACACTTTGTTGAACTATGACACGATGGCCGCCTGTCATGGAAACTATGACCTCATCATCTTTGATGACATCTCCACCCCCTCCCTGAGGCAGCCAATCAGCGTGAGAGGCATCCTTTGGCCGCGACAGTGCAGGACGTACTACTAAAACTCTATCAACTTCTGTTTGTGAGGATATTCATGGAGATTCGATCTCGTTATTGATAAATAAGTCATATTCAACCTCTTCGGAAACCGAAATATCAATTTTTAGTTTTTTCGTTCTTCTTATATGTAATTACACTGAGGAGGTAGATGTATATCTCTCTTGAAACTGTTTTCTTCCAATTTTCTGTGTTGGACACCTGTTAGAATTATTCAAGTCATACAAATCTGCTTTCTTTCCTGAAAAAAATAAATAAATAGACGTTCTCATTAAAATCACTAACTTATATCAGTATAAATAAAAACAATGATATCATATCTTATAATTTCTAAATTTGTACAGTATTCTTTAAATATCAGAAAGAAATACATCTCATATAGCCAAGAGCATCAAAACAGACGGAAAGAGATGGGTGGGATAATGTAAACAAACATGTAATTGATCTGTTACTATATTAAAGTAAAATCGTACATTTATTAAAATAAAGACAAATTATACAATCATATACATACCGTAGATAAAATATGCCGAGCATACTCTTCCATTGTTTAAGTTCTTGTCCATAAAGTTCTAATTAATTATAGCCAGCTACTCTCTTTCTCGGGTTACTACTTAATTTTTCACATTTCTCTCTGCTGGTAGTGAATGACATTGCAAGTCCTTTTCACGATCCTTTCTGTTTTAACAGCCAAAATTTGCACACTAACCATTCTGTTCTTAATTCTGCCCCAGGATAAAAATTATCGACAGCCTTTTGTGGATATTTACTTAAGGGTATATGGAATGCCTCAGCTGATTTCCGGTTGATTACGTATTAGATGTTTATTTAAGGGTAAAGGGAATGCCTTCAATAAGGTTGATATAAAAATATTTACAAAACAATTATTGTTTCTTTACATTTTTTTTCTACTTGGTGTTATATTTTCTACATTGGATTATTTTAAAATTCAAGTTATTTATGTTTTGAAATATGAATTGCTCATTATTTCAGAATTTGTGGAAATAATATCTCGTCTGAAAGGTTTTATGGCTTCTCACTAGTTCGAGACAAAACATACACACATATCCATATACGATGTTATTTACTAATAGTTTTCAAATGACTTTCGTTAATCTTAATTTTTAAGTTTTTATAGTTCTAAGTTTTGAACTTCTTATATATAATGTTTAGCAAACATTTGTTTAAATTTAATGAAACCATACTATTTATTCAGCTAAAATTCCATGTGGTGTAATATTGCTGTTTACACAAATTAAATGTTGTTTTCATCGTATTATGTACATTAGTTTATCAATATGAGATATTTTTAACTCAAGATTCAAACTTACATGAACTAAAACATTCCTGAAGAAATACCACAATATGTCTGTGGATATTCTAACAATACAGAAATACTTAAATGTATTGATTTTTCTCCGCTCTTGAAACAGCTTAGGTGTTCATATTTATCACGTGAATTAATTAAACACCCAATTGGTTTTTGTGTGTATTTTTCACTTTACATAGTTTGTACACGTTATCTTACTGAAAACGCTTCTCCTAGTTCAGCGGTAAAAATTAAGGTCTTATAACGCTAAATTCGAGGTAAAAGCCCTACAATGGGCTCAGCACAGCTAACCCCTTTTGCAGCTTTGTGCTGAACAACAACCAAATTTATTAAAACAAATCATATTCTAGTTTCATATCATATACACATAAACAAAAATTAACAGTTTTAAATATTTTAAACTATTTTCTGTGATGTAAAACGCTGATGCAACCTGCCTGATCTATTTGGATATTAAGATAAAATGATTCAACTACAGCACTGTTATTAAAACGCAAGCGTCTCAGGAAATTAATTTATGATTTTTTTTTTTTTGTAAATACAATATAAGACGATAAACATAAGCAGTGACGTAACTACGAAAGATACCCCCACCCGCATAAAAAGTAATTATGTAATTGTGGCCCCTACCTTTATTTCCTTTGTCGGCAAATTTTAAGTTTGTCAGGCTCCTCTCCCCCTCCCGAAAAAACGGGCTACGGGAGCATACTCACGCCACTGAGAGTATTAGAAGTTTTCAAACAAGTGGAGAAAGAACAGCCAAAAATGCAGGTCAAGGCTTAGAAAAAAATCAAAATTGTTTAATATTGTCATCTAACTTCCATATGGAAGTCTCTGAGTAAAAATGCAGACTGGCTGATTTCGGGTCTATTCCTGTCATTAAAAAATGGGGAAACGTAGACCTAGATTGGAGCCAAGAAAATGCAGGATGACGACATTTACAAATTTGTGTTCACAAAGAAGTAAACTTTAGCGGTGAGAAGTAATGACTGGCTTAGACAAAGCAAAGTTGAAACATCGGCGACGCGCAGAAAAAAAATGGACCTGTTTGTTTAGCTGAATTAAAGCTAAACGTTTATCAGAAGAGCAAATATCTGAAAAATCTCAAACAACTCAGACAAGGTATTTCCACTGTGCTGAGTAATGAGTACTTAAAAGGTACTTATGATTTATTAGTTTTCACCTTTTTCAAAGCTGCTTTACACCAATTTTTTAGCTCTTGTTACTCCACCCTGAATGTGCCATATAAATGTTTTCCCGCTTTAACAATACAAACAGTTGTCATTGAAGAGTTTGAAAGATGGTTATTATCAGATAACAATTTACCCTGTATAATATCAGAATAATAATTACAAATAAGAAAGCTGTGGATGCTAGATTACTGTTTCGGTTTCTGCAAGTTGAATTAAAATAATAAGGAACATTAATTGTGAGTTTTTCTTAGCCACATTAAAATTTGTAACTTCAATGGAGAAAAAGAAATAATACACGAATGACGGTTAATAGTGATGAGTAAAAGGACTATGTCAAATAATGCCAACTGTTGGCATTGCATCTCTATAAGAGGACTACTGTACTTTTGGTTTTGCTCTCTCAAGCAGTAATGATGATTTGTGAATTCGGCAAAACTAGTGTACAGCAGAGGGAGTATCAATATAACGAATGCACTAGGCCTCTACATAATTTACATAATTCATGGATTCTTTCTTTCCTTCGTTGAAGTTATACATTTTAGTAAGAAAAAGAAAAATTCATAGTTAATTTACCAGCTAGTCCGTTGAGCCATTATGATTAATTAATTGTGAGAGGATAGTAAAATATTATTTAAATTATAAGTGATTAGTAAAATGACTTTTAATAAAACTGCAACAAGAAACATTGTTGAATATGTTAAATAAGCAGTCATAATCATATCGGCAATTTTTACTAAATGTGATTAAGTTAATAATTTCTTAGAATTACTCACGCTGTCCATTTTTAGTAGCACCAAAATTTTTAATCTATTAGTTTTATTTAGCGATTCAATGTCAAAAAATCTAATTTTAACATTTTTATGATATATCTTGCAGTTGTTTTTGAAAAATTGATATTTTATATCAATGCCTTATCGATTAAGTAAAAATTCTGTATATGAAGCAGTTTACATTTCTTATACCTGACACACATCGTGTATTTAATTATATTTTGAATATGCTAGCATGGCCAGGTGGTTAGGGCGCTCGACTCGCAATCTGCGGGTCACGGATTCGAATCCCCGTCACACCAAACATGCTCGCCCTTTCAGTCGTGAAGGCGTTATAATGTGACAGTCAATCCCGCTATTCGTTGGTAAAAGAGTAGCCCAAGAGTTGGCGGTGGGTGAAGATGACTAGCTGCTTTCCATCTAGTCTTACACTGCTAAATTAGGGGCGGCTAGCAAAGCTGGCCCTCGTGTAGCTTTGCGAGAAGTACATAACACACAAACGGATATCCCAATTTTTGTGCTCTTTTATATATATATATATATCATAAACCACTTCTTTATACATCTTAAATTATTCTTCAAAAGATCGAACTCTGCTTACAATAAGACGGCACATCAGTGTTGCTAATATATTACCTGTGAATTAGAAACTCAAAACAATTTAAAACTAAAAAAGCGCAAAATTACACAATTGTATATCTGTGCTGCGGCCACTGTGGGTATTGAATTCGATTCCTAAAGTTATGCCCTCTCCAAGTATGCCGATGGGTTACCGGAAGACTTGTGACACACATATATAAAATTTACTGTCAAATACTGATGGGAGAAGATTTTGTACTCAAATAATACACACATTTGTTACGTATTACATTTTCAAAGAGCCTGTACCAGGCTATTTTATTGAAACAATTAAAACGAATGTACAACAGAATACATCGTGCTGTTACCAATGCTGGATTTTTTTCATCAATAAATATTTTAATGTCAATGACTGTACTAGGCTATCTTACCGAAATAATCAAAAAGAAGTACAGAATAGGATATAACGTGCCGCGGTTAATGTTATATTTTACAGTCAGCGACTGTACCAAGCTGTCTTAATGAAATAACAAAAAATGTATAAAATAAGGTACATTATGATCAATGTTGAATTTCTTTTTTACGTGTGAACACTATAGTGTTCTATACGTGTGTTTTCTTATAGCAAAGCCACAACGGGTTATTTACGGAGAGGAATCGAACCCCTGATTTTAGCATTGTAAATCCAAAGGCTTCCGCTGTCCCACCGGGCGATTTACAGTACCAGCTCCTGTATCAAGTATTGCAGTACCTGAACTCTTTTTATGTAATAAAGGCAGCGGGCTAATTTATAGAAGTTATATTACATGTTTAGATTAAGCTTATAATTCTTTCTGTGAAGATAAGTATTTGTTATTTATATGTTGCTAGGAGACGAGAGACAGATGATAACTTGCTCAGTAAGAATCGTGGTGTATTGAGGAGCACGTAAGACAAAGAAACTTACTATTCATTGCGGAATAAGATGACTCTGGACACAAGAGTATATATTTACTTTGTAGTTTTTTAGGTAATGAAGCCAACCAGTGGTGATCGTTCAGTAGGACTAATGACCCAACAACAAAGCTTTTGTATGTTGCCAATTTAAGCCAAATTGGTATTTTGCAAGAAACTAGGACATTGCTAATGGTGTATATGAACGTAACGGATACTTACTTGCTCAATAAAAATCATATATTTGCATATGTGGTCAGATTTGAGGCAGTAGAACAGTTCCATAACTTGTTAATAAAAAAGCAGGATGCTATTGGATAAGAAAGCGAAGCATAATGTCAGATGCTTTATGACACAACCAGATACTTCGTGCTTCGCTAGGCTAAAATTGAGAATTAATACAAGATTTTGCTAACACAGTTAAAATTACCTGAAACCATAAATATTACACACTTTAAATGCGCCAGATTAAAACCCAAACATTGTTACGTGTTCAGTAAAGATCATGATCTATAAAAAAGTTATAGATGCTGCAATTAATCAGGGGCGTAGTTATTTTTTCTCCACCTGCGCACTACTGAACAATTGCAGACGAATTTACTTGAGAATCTCTTCTTTCACTCCTAAAAAACATTTCAAGAACTGGCAGTTTACATTAGGCTTACGATTCCTAGAAGTGTTTTGAAGAGATAGGTCGCTAGGCCTAGATTTAGACGTAATACATCTCACGTAAGTTTGGAAGTTCGTTGTCATGAGAAATAAAAATCATGTAGGTTTTAGGCTACCAGCTTACATCGGCATGTATAAATATACTTCTGTAGAAACACAAAATGAAATTCTAGAAATCTTGGGCAATTATATACTAAGGCGTATCTTCAGGAACCTGCAACGTTCAAGGTTTTTGACAGTTCTTATAGATGAAACAACCGATATATGAAATGTAGAACAGATGACATTGTGTTTCAAATGGTTAGACAAAAACTGTGAAGTCCATGGAGATTTTGTTGGTATTTACTTTGTGAGCTCAATGGATGCAAATTCACAAGTCCATGTAGTTAAGATGTGATACTGAGGGGAAATTTGTCAGTGAAAAAGTTACGAGGTCAGTGCTACGATGGTGCAAGTGCTATTAGTGATATCACACATGGAGTAACATCGAACCTAGGGCCTTCTACACCCACTGCTATGGCCACGCTCTAAATTTGGCCGTACAAATCAATTAGCTGCTTCCATGATGCTCTAGGTTATACTCATGAAATCATCAATTTGATCAAGAAGTCTCCAGAAAGGGAAGCTATTTTGAAAGAGATTAAAGAAGAAGAAACTGACGCTGAAAAAAACCCAAAAAACTCCAGGTATCCGAGTCCTCTGCCCCACCAGATGGATGGTAAATGGACAAGCTATGACATCCATCAAACAGACCTACAAGTATTTGCAGAAACAGTGGGACACTTCTGGAGAGAATGTTAAGGACCCAGAAATGTGGTCCAGAATCATGGTGGTGAATAATGTTATTGTAAAATTTGATTTTTACTTTAGATTAAATATAGGAGAATTCATCCTTATCCACTGTGATAATTTAAGTAAAGGGCTCCAGACCGCTAACCTAAGTGCAGCAGAAGGCCAAAATCTGATGGAGAGGGTAAACATGACGCTCCAAGGAATTCGTTCAGAGGCAAGCTTCAGTGTGTTTTACCAGAAAGTGAAAAAAAAAGGATGATACACTTGGCATTAGTAAGCCACAGTTGCCTAGAAAAAGAAAACGAAATCCGAAGTATGAAGAAGGTACCAGCGATAAACATTTTCCTGAGAATGCTGAGGACAGACTTAGAGAAATTTACTTTCAAGTTCTAGACACAGTTATAAATTGTATAAGAGAACAATATGCCCATCCTGGATATAGAATTTACAAAATGTTGGAATTTGTTCTAATGAAAACTGCCAACTAAGAAACCTGTGACGCAGAGATTGACCAAAATATTAATTTTAACGTTGATAAAAACAGAGACGAACTATGAAAAGTTACTGGCTCAAAGTTGAAAGTACAGCTACAAACTTTAAGAACATGTTTTTCCAAATGGTGTCATAGCAGTAAAGGAATTTACTGAAAAAGTTAAAACTATGACTGCTGCTAAAAAAGGCTTATGACAGAAGTTGATTGTAGTTATGCCTCAACCAATGCTGTGTCAGAGAGATCCTTCATCAGCCTCAGACTTGCGAAAACATGCTTGAGGGCGACAATGGCCTAGGATCGTCTTAACCACTTAATGATTTTACATGTTCATTCTGATTTCACAGATCAGCTAGACCTGAGAGAAGTCGCAAATGAATTCATTCAAATGCGAATTGATTTATAGTTTATAGATTCCATATCACATTTGTCAGCAACTAAATAAACTTGCATTAGTGAAGTGACTCACTTGCCAGAAACATATAATTTTCTCAATTTGGATTGATTCACAATGATTATAATATTATGCAATCGTTTTATTTTTAGAAATACAAGTATAGCGCATCTATTACACTGTGATAATCTGGTATATCAAGTTGTTGCTATGTTGCTCATTGTACTGTTATTAAATTTGTTTTTTCTTTATAGGCATAGTGTTGGATTTATAGCATGTATTTTTTACCCAATTGCTCCACTTTATAGACAATCAGTCAAATATACTTGAATGGTTTTAAAAGTACGCTATTTTGATCCATTTCAAGGTAACTATTTTTAAAAAATTCCACACCTTAGGAGGGGGAGACCCCACTCTCACATACAGCCCTCGGGCGCTACGCGCACTCGATTTCCTCGCTCCTATCACGGACAAACTTCAATTTCGTAACTACGCCCCTGAATTATTTTAGAACCTCAAACAATTTTTGTACACGGTAAACTTCTGAACCAGAAACTTAAGGAAACAAATCTAGTAAAATCAGTAATAAAAATGTGAATGTTGTTTATATATAATTTTTAGTAAAGACGCTGTTGAGAAAACAGGCGGAGCAGAATGCTTCTCCCTTTAAAAGAATCACAATGAACCTTTAAAGTTGCTAAAAGGTATATTAGATATGCCATTTATTCATTAAATCGAATGTCATAACAATATAATTTTATACTAAAGTAAAATAAAACCTCTTTTAAAATACAGCATCGAAACAGAAACATAGGCGATGCAGCAAAACAACAAGCAAGTTCAACAAGGTTTGTGATCTAATAATGTATTTTCTACGTTGCCTGGTGAGAGCGCGAGACAAACGTCGTTTGGTAAGAGGATGGAACAATGTTACTTGTTACTCGATAAAGCTTGCGACGCCCTGTGGTAATATGATCAAACAATGTTTATTACTCAGCAAGTTTCAAGCTGCAACTATGTATTTTCTACGTTGGCTCGTAAAACGACGTCGTTGTATAACGAAATGAAACAGTTACCAGTGTTATCTGTTCAGGCTCATAACACCGCGATATACTTTTTACATTTCTAGTTGAGATAGACTATCATTTAATCAATGAAACTCATTACACCACTTAGAATGAATAAAATAGCATAACGGTTATTCTTTAAAAAAACCCGACACAAAGAATTGATGAGTATGTAAGACAATTGTTTCTTTAAGAAACATTACAAACCGAAGTAACCCAAACTATTTTTACTTCAAATAAAGAATAAGTCAATAACCAGAGTGAAGTGGGCAGCAAATGCTTAGTTCAGAGTAGTGACACTCGTAGAGTAAATAATGTCTTGGCAGACTAATCTACAGTGGCTACCTATTTCACCTTTATTTGCTCATCACAAATACTCAGCCTGGCTCACCTATACAAAGAAAAATATAAGGCCTTTAATTTCTTTTAATTTACAATCACAACTTTTCCTGATTTTCATCATAATTCAAGCAACTTCGCTCATTATCTTTCCAGCTCCTCCATTCATTGGCTGATTTACATCATTAATTACAAAAAACACACTATATTTACAGAGAAAACAGGCTATAATTGCATATATTACATATAATCAACAACTACTGGGAAAATTCAAGAAGGTAAAAGAGATAAATCACATTTCGGATATTTTTGTTGTTGAAGGACCAAACGTTAGAGGAGCCATGCCTTACAAGTTATCAGAGACGAAGAGAAGATTTGTTGAGCAGAATTTATTTCTAGCCACAATCAAACAAATAACTATTTCTGATAGCCTTAACGAATCAGAATCATTGTGCTCTGTTGTCATTTTTAATAAAATTAATTGTACTGAACACAGATACTGTTAAATAGCATTCCCATATTTAATCAACATACTTTATATTATTTTATCGACTGATTTTTCTTCTTTTTTTGTAAACGTTAACAGTAAACAACGTGTTTTATGCAGAGCAAAAATTAGTAAGTTTAGATAATAATAAATTATATTTACGTAGCTTATAATTAATAGTACAACATTTTTTGATTCAACAAACTTGGGAGGAGGGGTAAAACTAAGGCTTTCCACAACATCTGCAACTCTAAACTTACCGTTGAGCTCAGATTCAACAACAAAGCTACAATCGCAACACCGTTGAAAAACCATCTTTTCTGTATCGTTGTCGTCATAATTAATGCTAAGTGGCCTCGCGCGTACGTTTCTGTCAAAAATCTTCATAGAACTAATAGTGCAGTACGTATAGCATCCACTCAGTTCACTTGTAAGTTAAAGAGTAACCTTTGTAATGTGCTGAGAACATATTAGTTCCTGTATCTGAGGTGGCGCCACCTGTGCAGAGAAGTTTGTCTGGGTGTATGATACAAGTCTATCCCAAAATTAATATAAAAAAATGCATAAGAACGCGTGTCTTTCTGCTGCTTGGCCCAGACATCAGAAACATTTAAAAGCTTTAGATATAAATATCATATATTACTACTTTCGTGGTATTCATGAACACAGAAATATTCTGTAAACAGCGAGTACTGCTAATTTTTTTCACTTATGAAAAATTTTAATTCGTAGATAAACTTGTAAGTTGTAATTTTACTTATGTTTAGTTGTAATGGTTTTGATATGCTAAAATAACTCATCCAAACCTATAAAAAATTAGAATGCTTCCTTATTTCGTGTTTTTATATTGTGTTTTATCATCTACTGAAATACCAGTGCTAACATTAGAAAGTAATTCTTTACGTATAGAGATAGCTACTGTAAATTTTTATTCTATATGTGGAGAATTAACAAGGTTTGGTTGCAGACAAGAAAGTGCTTATTTTTAGTATGAGAGAATTATTATAAATGTGTAAAGTTAATTAATGGTTAAGTAGCGAAAGTTTGTTATCATGTTATTAAATCAATTAGTAAAGTGTAAACTTAACACTGTTACGGAGTTATGTTGACCACTTTGTAAAGATTAAAAGTTATTACTGTTTATAGATCACTTGATAAAGTGTTGAAGTAACAATATTGTTACTTAGTTATGTAGATTAAATTGTAAACAGAAGAAACAAAGATTTATGTCAGCTGGTAAAGCGAAGAAGTAACATTTTTATTTAATTACTTATCTCAATTTGTAAAGAATAGAAACAAGATTTTTATTACAATATATAGGTCAGTTAGTAAAGAATAGTAGTAACGTTCTTATTTAATTATATATATATATATCAATTTCTAAACAACAGAAGCAACGGTATAAGATATATATATAAGTCAATCTATAAAAGAGATATTAATTGGAATGAACTGTGAGATATTCCTTAGTGCACATCATTCTGGTACTTCCACAAACTGATGGCTACCATAGGGACCCCAAAAATGGCAATGTCAGTCATTTATGATAATGAAAGTAACCCGTTTCATACAGATGGAGACCAAGGCAAAGCCTTCATGTTTATATAAGTACATTAACAATGTGACCTTGATGACATGTAAGAGAAGCACAAGCTACAACTACAAACATGCGAGTATGAAAGCCATCTTTAGCTTGAACGAGATACACATAGTCATAAGTACATCTTAAGATGGGGCTCCAGGTTTTTATGAGGTAATAACCTTTACCTTTAAGAAACTTAAAAAATCCAACCTGTTGAAGTTGGTATTGAAATATCAATGTAGCATACCTGAGATATGGAATGATGCTTTTGTCAAATAAGTACTCATACCCATTAAGTATCACTCTCATCTTAAAATCCATAGCCTCATCATCTTACAAAACATCATTTGCAAGATCGCATAGAAGGCTGAAGCTAGGAGGTGATTATAAATGTCAGACTCCTTTGATTTTACACAAGGATAAAACTTATTTTCATTTTTGTAAATGTTTGGATTGAGTTCAGGCCTTTTGTATCTATATTTTATTTTAATGAATGCTAAGTTCTAATTTCTAATTTGGATTTTTATTTCAGATAACGCTATAGCTCAGCATGATCAGCATTGTTTCACGCAAAAAAGACATTTTGAATTAAAGTTAATTTTATTCACGGCATTCTTTTATTAGGAAATACAGTTTCCTATAACGTTTGTCTCAGTATATTTCAAAATTTTGCTTAGTTCTTTTATTATATTTCCAAAATGTCCAATACTGCTCGTGTAAGGTATGTTAGGTTTTCTAAATGTCCACATTCTACGCTATTATTGTATTTTTTGTTGATCTGTTTGGCCTTGTTGATCGCCCAATTCGTCTTGTGAAGTTACCAAACGAACTGTACTGAGAAGGTAGAGCCACTAATATGTGAATTCGGTTGATTATGAATGGCTAAGTTATTAGAGGTGAATAATAGTACCTGTAAAGTCATTTGTAACTTTGCTTGCAGCTTAGGTCCTGATTTCAAAGGATTCATTGGAGGTGAAGAAACTGTGAAATATATGACCTTACGATTTCCATAGAATTACATATAACTCCATAAAGTAACCTCTAGTCCATTCGAGTTTTAAAAGAAAACATCCATATCTATAACTTATTTCTCGGTATTTCTTAAGTTGTTCAACGAAGCTTAAATCTACGATAGTACTTGAAGCCAACAGCTAGTGTTTGAGGGTTCTGTAATTAAGATGTGCTATATTATTCCTATATTCTTAGTTTCATTAGCAATATCGGTTAGAATCTTTAATATATCTAATTTTACAATTTTTAATGTCAAGTTTTATTATTAAAGTTTTATCATAAAGGTTTTTTTTGCATTGTTAGCTTAATAGATGTATTTAAGACTAATCAAGATTTTTCTAAGCTGGCTAAAATTTGTGAGAAATTATTGGGATTATGGCCGAAAAATCATTATCAACTAGGGTACCTAACTGATTAAATATCGCATCATAATATTTATAAGTAAGACGTGAGAATAGTATGTTTTATTAGCTATACTAATTAGCAGATTGGTTTTCAGTTTTGTTCTGAGTAGGTAGTTTGCTCTAATCGGAAGCTAATATTAAAAGGTTTCCTATAACGATCAGATTTTGTACATGATCATCTGCTGATAAATATATATATCACAAAGAAATATTTCGATATATTATGGTTGAATCATTTCACAATTTAGACTTAGTAAGATCTGTTGAATAAGAAGTATGAAGCGTCTTCTGTACATTCACTTGATACAAAGTGGTGTCTTTCTTTCGTCTTCATTTCCTGTATTCTATACCTTCTACAAAGGATTTTCAAACATCCATTTTCCAGGATACAGTTCTCCTTTTCTATCCAGTTGTTGTACCTCTTGTCTTATTTAATAACCTTTTTCTTCCCCCATTTTATTTATTTTAGAAACAAATTCTAAACACTTTTTATGGCTTTTCTTTGTTGTCATGGTTGTCACTTAAGTCTAATTACTTATTAGATTATTTCTTATATTTCTGATGATAATTTATTGCTATATACAGAAACGTTTTAAGAATAACTGTTTGAGATCCAGAATTCAATCCTGAGTCTTTTTTTAAGAAAGTAGTTGCGGAATCCCCTCATTCGGAATCTCGCCACATTGGGTCTTGAATCAACTAGTTTTACCTGGAGACCTTCAAGAGACACATTTACGTTTGCTGATTTCTATGCTACGTTATCAGTTAATTTGGTTTAGAAGACTCTTATGTTTTTTTCTTTTCCCGTGTGAAGTCAAGTCAAATATTTTACTGTTATTTCATTTTATTATGTGACATTCTTCCTGCCGTGATAAACTATAGCAGATAGATCGATATTACAGAATGCTGTATGCCTGTTATTTTCAAGTGTTTACGAAAGCCAGTGTCAAGGTCATAGTGATGTGATTTTCTTGATTCATTTCTTAGTATTTTCTATACTACAAATCTCTTTAATTATGTTTGGGTATTTTGACCTATAGCCAGTATTCACCAGTATATGTGGACGTCCTAAAACCTGCTATGGTATACAACGTTGTGTGTCTTGGTAACCAGTCACGTTTAGGAATGGGAAGTTATTACAATTTTATATTTCTATCATAAAATTTATCAATGGATGTCATTTGTTCACAATGTCCATGAATTCTGAAATATATCTTGCACTGTGTGTCCATATTACGAATATGTCGTCAACACAGGCTGTATCTCAGACGAATCTTGGAGACCCGAGTATGCTCCAGCTATCATCGTATCAGACTGGGAATCTAAGGGTCATAGGCTCGAGACGTGGTGATACAAAGCAGCTTTTGTAGTTTCAGTCGAGGTGAGTTATAAAAGTGACAGACAATCCTACTATTCAGTTAAGAGTAGCTGCTTCAGGCGGCGGATACTGATATTTGGTTATCTTTTATTTGATCTGCAGTTAAAAATTAGGGACAGCGATAACCGAGCCATGGGGTTTCTGATCTCACTGTTTAGCCTATTGTATGCATAAGATGTTTATGTGAACAAACAGGACAATGGAAATCCTAAGCATCTTATAGGGAAGATTTTGAAGAATAAATTCAAAAATAAAATAACAGAATTATAGCTTTATTCTCTTATGTCAACATTTGTCTAAAAACATACAGAGGATCTGATAACAGTAAAAATCAGAACAGTATTTAAAATATACAGCACCATACGATCACAGTTAGTGCACTCGAAACCACCTGAAGATCTAATAGAAAAGAAAAACAACATTTGCAGTACCCCTTGTAAATATGAACTACTATTTATTGGAGAAATAAAAACCCTCACAAAAGTCAAAATTTATGAGCACAGTAGACATAAAACACGCTGTAATACATATATACGTGCAATAGTTCATCGTGTCAGAGAAGAATAATAATTAACAAAATTGAAATAATGAGATTTGAACTACCCACGAGAAAAAAAGAAAGATAAAAAAAATCATTTCTATACATCCAGCTAAATGATAACACACTAAGATAACCTTACACAGAAATAATCGAAACTTGTATTTCCTTTCTGGAAAAATTTGTTTTAACTCAATTTCTATAGTACTATCTAATCATGCTTTCTAACAAGAGTCTTTACAGTATTATGGACGTTATATTGTTAAATGTGGAAATGTGCTTGCGTTATAAAAGCTACTTTAAACACAAGGAATTATAATTGTGGGATCATTTGTTTTGAATGTATATGTTGTAGAACCAAATTGCAGCTATGTTATTTTACTTCATAAAGTCTATTACACAAGAGGTTTAATATACATGTTTTAAAGTGTAATACGAAATTAGGAGACATAAGGTAAAGTAAGTACCTGGTGATTTAGGAGACATAAGGTAAAGTAAGTACCTGGTGATTTAGGAGACATAAGGTAAAGTAAGTACCTGGTGATTTAGGAGACATAAGGTAAAGTAAGTACCTGGTGATTTAGGAGACATAAGGTAAAGTAAGTACCTGGTGATTTAGGAGACATAAGGTAAAGTAAGTACCTGGTGATTTAGGAGACATAAGGTAAAGTAAGTACCTAGTGATTTAGGAGACATAAGGTAAAGTAAGTACCTGGTGATTTAGGAGACATAAGGTAAAGTAAGTACCTCGTGATTTAGGAGACATAAGGTAAAGTAAGTACCTGATGATTTAGGAGACATAAGGTAAAGTAAGTACCTGGTGATTTAGGAACTCTCAAAATTTTCTCCATACAATCATTTTTATTCTAAAATAAAATCATATATTTTAATAACAAACAGTTCCACATAACTAACTGTCCAGCAAAATGCACAGACTAATCTGAGATATGAGAAGTTTGTCCAACGCCAATATTTTGAATGTTTTATCATACTGGAACAAGATCACATACGTAGCTCAAGAAGATAAATCTGTGTGCTGTCTGGAAAGCACTGGAGAACCTATGTAAGTGAAAACCCTGCCGCCTCAATAACTGAGGACTATCAAAGCAGACAGGAATCGTCTGTCAGACTTTCACGCATGTGAATTCGTAGACAAGAGGGAAGAAAGCAACTAGTCAACAACAGCATCCTCCACTAAGTCTTGAGCTGCTCTTGTCCGACCGAATAGTAACACTTGACAATCCATTTTATAGCACAAAAAGTGTGGAGCGCCGTTCGTGTAGCAATTTGTCGTGTACCAAAAATCCTGGAATTCACACTTTGTGACGAGAACTTCGGTCAATTGAATAATAAAGGCCACAATGTTTAATATTTTTAAAATATCTCAACTTTCGTGCATATAAAATGTAGGGGTCTTGGAGCTGCTATTGTAGGCTTGGAATGGCCTAGTGGTTAGGGGGCTCGACTGGGGTGGATCGCGAGTTCGAAACTCGTCACCGAACATACTTTTTCAGTCGTGAAGAAGTTATAATGTAATGGTCAATCCCATTTTTCTTTAGTACAAAAGTAACCCAAAAGTTGGCGGATGGTGGTGTTGATTAGTTGCCTTCCCTCTAGTCTATCACTTATAAATTAAGAATGACTGGTGCAGATAACCCTCGATCAGCTTTGCGGGAATTTTAAAAAATAAACAAAAGAACAAACTATGAAATTTAGACAATGCAACAAATGGATGGACCGTGTGATATGAACTGTGATGCCCAACAAAGTAAAATTTCTATATGTATGTAACAGTCAATAGTCATAATTGTCGAATTTGAGGAAACAAAAACACACAAAACCCAGTGTGTGGACTGATTCATTGAACTCGCATATGCTACAGAAAAAAACAGTCACTGGATTGATCCTCAACATTAAAGAAAAAAAATGCAAATTTATAAATGGCTACTTATGTTTTTACCAACAAAGTCATACCAATTACAATGTCATTAAGCTGACAAAGCTATAACCCTAAGGATTGGTATCTGCTACTTTAGTTAAAAAAGATGGCTGGGCGTGTCTCAGTGGTTAGCGCCAGTCTTTGAGTTCGAAGAGCCATGGCTCGTGTTACGTTATTGCAAACAAACATTTTAAGGCAGGCCGTAGATGAGCTATAGGACTGAAGGTCAAGTCCCACTATATGGTCAAACAAAAGAAGCCTAAGAGTTTGCAGTGAATGCTGTTGATAAGATGACCTTCCTCTAGCCTGTCGTTTGAAAGTTAGGGATGGCTATGTGCAGGTTGTGTATTTATGCCCAATGATTCTAAAACTATCAAAGGGATATTACGCTTTATGAGAACCTTCTAAACGTAGATCCCAAAGAAGATCACGTTACAAGAAAAACTCAATCATGTCGGACCCATGTGCGCTCACAACGTTTTATTACCCCTACCGTCCTTGGTCATGTATGATTCTAAAACTATCACAGGGACATTACGCTTTATGAGAACCAAAGAAGATCCCGTTACAAGAAAAACTCAGTCATGTCGGACCCATGTGCGCTCACAACGTTTTATTATCCCTACCGTCCTTGGTCATGTATGGCAACTGCTGACTTTCATAAAACCATGAGATTCATCTATAAATGAACATGGGGTAGACTCATAACTACGTTTTAGTATAACGTATGATAACATACTGTATAAATAATCATACTTTCGGATAATTAGCTTTCTAACTGGTTCTAAAATAAGTTATTGTTATCATAAATATGTTATTTTGTATTACAGCACTTACATCTTAGCCTCACTTTATGGTTTCATTTATGATAATGACTAGGATGACAACATTAAATAAAGCACCTAAATATGTGTCAAAACGTCGAAATGCTGACGGAGATATATATGTTACTATCTACAAAAGTGACGTCAAAGCTAATGGGTATTCCCTGAAGCTAACATTGATTACCTGTACAAATAATATTTAACTCCTTGTAAAAATAACTCGATTTTTAATTCTGATAAATTGATTAAGCACAATTATTGTGGATTATCAGCCTTGGTTAACTCTGATAAATATTACATTCAGTTTCGTACTATCAATGATTTCCTAGCTTATGACAACATTAGGAAGTATTCGTTTGTTCTCCCTTCGCTAGTCTAGCAGTATGACATTATATAGTAAAACATTTGAAATTATATTTCTTATGTATATATACGTGTCTTTGTGTGTTTATATTTGTTTTGATTTAAATTAAATCTATTCATTGTGAAAGTTATCAGAAATTCGCCCCTTGGCACTAATCAAGCTCCTCTTCACTTACATTACAATACTATCACTCTGGTCTATTAGGTTTAGCAGTAATCTCTAACGCAAAGGAAGAGATACAGGAAATATTCTTAATTTAGCTATAAATAAATATACTTTAAAGAAAATTGGTACTTAGGCCTAATTTGTCAGTAGCGACCTTAATATTTTCTTTCTAAAAAGTATTAAATGAGTTAAAAAAGATTCAAAACATCAAAATTATAAATTCAAGTACAAATACTAATAAGAAAATTTTCAGTTTTAAACAAATGTAAACTTTACTAGGTATGATATTAAATTCGAAAATGAGGTTAACTCTTTTTTCCTGAAAAAAACAAAACATTTTTTTCTTTTTATCTGATGCAAATTTCATAAGCTATTGTTGATAGGCGTCTCCAATCTTGGAGTGATAGCCTAGAAGAAAGGCAGCTAGTCGACGTCACCCACTACCAACTCATCTCAGAGGAATAGTGGGATTTCACTGCCATACTTATAACGCACTCATGGTTGCAAAGTGTGGGTCGTTTTTGTTTTTTTTTATTTGTAAGAGGTAATAGAAAGACGAGAACCTCAGATCCTCAGCCCGGCACGCTGACCACTTGATCACGCTCTATCCACCACCGAAAGTAAACTTCCAATTTAATGAAAAGTTATCTAGAGCTTTCTGTTAGGAGAAAAACTCATAATGTTCAGCAGTAATTGGATTATCTGTTTTTTCTTCTGTGATATTTTCTATAATTGTTCAAATCAAAATTCTGCATAGAAATGAGAAATTCATAGATTCGACTTCAAAATACTTACAAGGTGATAGTGTAAGAAAAACATTTTCTATTAGAATTTTATGCAAGAAAACAAATGTATAAAGTATATTATAAATATTTCTGTTTTTAACATGACCCCTGGTGGGTCAGCGTTAAGTTTACGGACTTACAAAGTTAAAATCCGGGGCTCGATTCATCGCGTTGGTAGCCCGTTGTGTGACTTTGCGCTAAAATACACACACATTAACATTACTTAGCGATCAAAGGACACTAGTGAATCATGGAATTATTTTCAAGTATATTTTGTCTTAAGTTGATTACTTGCTAAATAAACAGATATCTTCAATTAGTTCGTCTCAATTGGTATTTACTCCATCTAGGCCTACTCATCCTACAATTTCGTGTTACTGTGAAATTGAAAATTGCTAAGCGAAGAAGAAGAGGCTTTGCAATAAAGTTTAGCTAACTTCACGCAGTGGCGTCTTCTTGACGCAAAAAAAGAAAAGAAAGAAATCCAATAGTTCCGCTCGAGTCTCTAAATTCATATTCAGGTAGAAAGTAAGTCTAGACATAGAGTTGCGTTACAACATGATTAATTAGTCAGACTCGCTTCGATGTGGTAGTCAATATTTCAATTTATGAAATACTTTTCTATGATCACTACACTCCATATAAATGATTCGACATAGGTGTTGACAAAAGTAAGAGACACCATTTCAATTTCAGATAATTCGATGTCACAAATATTTTTGCTAAATATATTAAAAAATTGAACTAAGAGCGGTGATAGTCGACAAGCCTCAGCCTGGTTACGCTGGCCATAGTGCACAGATGTGATGGATGTTATATTATAGGTTTATTCAGAAAAAAATAATCATAAATGTGCTCCAAAACTGGCACCTATAGGATCACCGACCCTTTTTATGATACAGCACGTTTGTTAGGCTTAATACTGCAAAGACAGTAAAAGATCCCCGTATTTCGTCTTTTCTTCTTAATGCTAATTGAATTCGCCAAGGAAGAGGTATTTTAATATCCCTTATATGCATGAGCACAAACTAATTTTAAGTTCATGTTGTACCATATATGAAGTATATGTTTCAATAATACAATCTCAAATTTTGTACATAAAAATCTTAATACATCTATAATTTATGTAAATTTAAAAAAATATATTAGTCAAACTTTATAAATATTTCGTTATTTCAAGTATGTTTCCAGTGGCTATCAATTTTTTCACATTTATAGCGAGAGTTTGAATTGCGGTAAGTTTCCATGAATAAAGATGAAAAATGTAAACTACACAGTGCTATTGAATAAGAAAGAATATATAATATTTGTACAACTATCCAGAACTGTTCTTAAATTATCTTTAACTGTTCTTGAAATAAGAATATCCACAAAATGTATACGCTTCGGAGTTGTTGTTGAGGAAAGACTGTCGCATAGCTATAAAAGTTACCCAGATCTGATCTAGAAACTAGAAAATAGAATAGTCTGGAGCTGTTGTTGAAGAAAGAATGTAGATTATACGTAGAACTAACTAGAGTCGTTGTTTAGACAAGACCATCGACTAAATGTAAATTGTTTGGCGCTGTTGTTGCAAAAAACAATGTATACAGTCTGTACAACTGTCTGGAAGTGCTATTGAAACAAGAATAGTTACAAATGTAAATTTTCCGTACTATAGTTGAAGAAAGAATGTAGGGGATTTTACAACTATGTGGAACGTTTGTTGAAACAAGAATATCGAAAGAATATATACTAGCCAGAGCTTTTGTTGAAGAAAGGAAATTGAGTATCTGTTGATCTATCCACACTGTTGCTGAAACAAGACTATTGATTAAGTGTAAACTACCAAGTAGTGTTATTAGAATATATAAGGATAAACGGAAACTAAAAGTAATGTGTATCCTGTTGTATACTAAAACATCAATGAAATGTAAATTACACATACTGTTGACGAAAAAATAATCTACAATATTACTCAGAACTGTTGTTTATAAAAGAATATTGACCAATTGTAAACTGTCAAGAGCGATTGTTGAAAAAAGAACATACACTGTAGAATATCTTTTACAAGTTCGCAAAACTGTTGTTGAAACAAGAATATCAACCAAATGTAAACAATCAGGTGCTGTTGTTGAAGAAAGATTAAAGAATATCTTTACACCAACCAGAACTGTTGTTGAAATAAGAATATCAACCAAATGTAAACAATCAGGGGCTGTTGTTGAAGAAATATTACAGAATATCTTTACACCAACCAGAACTGTTGTTCGACAAAAGAATACCTACTAAAGGTAAATCATCCAGAGCTATTGTTAGCGAATGTATTTATTTATTTCCATATTTTTGTTCAAATATACGTAACTATTGTTGAGATAAGAATATCGAATAAACATAAACCATCGAGTGCTGTTGTTGAAACAAATATATCGTATCTGTATATGTGTCCAACTATTCGAAACTGTTTTTGAAACAAGAATATCGAAATATCGACGAAATTTTAACTATTCGGCAGCACAAGTGTTGAAAATAATAATATAGAGTATCTATACAACTATCCGGAACAAACTGTTTTGGAAACAAGAATTGTAAATTATCCCGAGCTGTTTTTGTATAAAGAATATACATTATATAAAACACTACCCGGAACTTTTATTAAAAGTGTTATTGAAGAAACAATATATATCAGAAACCTTTGTTGAAACAAGAATATCGACCAATTGTAAATTATCCCGAGCAGTTTTTGTATAAAGAATATACATTATATAAAACACTACCCGTAACTTTTATTAAAAGTGTTATTGAAGAAACAATATATATCAGAAACCTTTGTTGAAACAAGAATATCGACCAATTGTAAATTATCCCGAGCAGTTTTTGGATAAAGAATATACATTATATAAAACACTACCCGTAACTTTTATTAAAAGTGTTATTGAAGAAACAATATATATCAGGAACCTTTGTTGAAACAAGAATATCGCAGAAATGTAAGTTATCCAAAGTTGTTGTTGAAGAAACTTTGGATATAGAGTATCTGTACAAATATCCAGAACTGTTGTACAAGTTTGGTTTGGTTGTTGTAAAGAACACGCTACATAACGGGCTATCTGTGTTCTGACGGTTTTTAGCATCGTAAAGCTGCACACTTACCGTTGAGTCACTGGGAGGCGACCTGTTGTTTAAACAAGAATACCAACAAGTAAAATAAATATACCGGCTGTTAAAGAAAGAATATAGAGTGTCTCTAAAACTATCCAGAACTGTTGATGAAACTAAAATATCGACGAAGTGTAAACTATACGGAGCTGCTGTTGAAGAAATAATGTAAAATATATGCACAACTGCCCAGAGCGTTGTTGAAATAAGAATATTGTCGACATGTAAAATATACAGATCCGTTGTTGCAGAAAAAATAAAGAGTAACTTGTAAAACTACCCAGAACTGACACTGAAGCAAGACTAGAATCAGCTGTTGTTAGTTAAGTAATATAAACATCAGCGGCTGTTGTTTAGTTGTGAACAACCACAAGCTGCTTCTAGTCAAGGAATATAAACCCCAGCGGCTGTTGTTTAGTTGTGAACAACCACAAGCTGCTTCTTATCAAGTAATATAAACATCAGCGGCTGTTGTTTAGTTGTGAACAACCACAAGCTGCTTCTCGTCAAGGAATATAAACACCAGTGAATGTTGTTTGGCTGTAAACAACCAGGAACTGCTGGTTAAGAAAGAATGTAAATTTTTTCTCCAACCAAAAGCTTTTATTGGTAAAAAGATATAGACTAGCTGAAAGCCACAATGACTTGTTGTTGAGGCCTGTTATTGGATCAAGGATATAATCCAGATTCTAAATTACCAGGGCCCCCCAGTGGCACAGTGGTATGTCTGCGGACTTATCCTGCTAGAAACTGGGTTTTGATACCCGTGGTGGGCAGAGCATAGTAGCCCTCTGTGTAGCTTTGTGCTTAATAACAAACAGCAACAACTAAATTACCAGGAGATGTTGAAGCAGTGCTACTGAATATATGAACAACTAATAGGGGATTTGAAGCAAGTATGAAAAAGAATGCATACAACAAACCTTAATTATTTTAAAGTAAAATATGATTAAGCTGAAAACTAACCAGAGCTGCTTTAGATAGCTACTTAATGTGCAACTACTAGGAGCGGAAGGAAGTGTTGTGAAGCAAATACGTATAGAAGGCTTGCACGTGATCTTTCTGTTACATTAAATGTAGTTATATTCAACTGACTATCAACTGCAATCAATAGCAATACAAGATTCGGTAAAACTTTGCATGCTATCAATGGTTTAATTATCACATAGGTCAATAATATAGATCCAGTTTCTCGATATATTTTTCTTTATACATATTGCTACGATCATTTGAACGTTGTATAACACGGCATTTGAAAACAAATTTGTAATTTTTCACCTAAAACAAATTTACGCTCTTTACCTCCAATATGAAAAATAGAAGAAAAGTGACTTTTTGACGTCAGACCAAGATCTTCGTACTATCTTTACGATAATCCACAGCTTTCGTAAAGCAAATACGAATATCACCCTTATAAAAAACTGTATCTGCTGTGAAGGAAATACGAACACAGCCTTTACAGTTACAAGGAGCTGATGTTGAAGCAAAGATATAGAGACACCCTCTGAAAGAACTGGAGATATTTCTACATCAAAAAAAGGAAATAATATAAGCCTGAATACAGGGTGGTGGTGTTGACGCAAGAATATAGACCACAGGTAAACTATCTAGGGTTGTCATTAAAAAAAGAATATAAGCCTGAATACAGGATGATTTGTGTTGACGTAAGAATATAGACCACAGGTAAACTATCTAGGGTTGCCATTAAATAAAAGAATATAAGCCTGAATACAGGATGATTTGTGTTGACGCAAGAATATAGACCACAGGTAAACTATCTAGGGTTGCCATTAAATAAAAAGAATATAAGCCTGAATACAGGATGATTTGTGTTGACGTAAGAATATAGACCACAGGTAAACTATCTAGGGTTGCCATTAAATAAATAATATAGAGTATCTGTGCAACTATCTCAAACTGTTATTGGCGAAATAATGTATACTCTCTGTACAAGTACTCAAAACTTTTGTCGAAAAAAATATCGACGAAATGTAAACTACCCACAGGATAAAACTATCGGTAATATCGGTAAAACTGATGCGGAAGCAAGAATATAGATCATTTGTTGTTAATTAAATAAAATGAAATATGTATATCTATGTTGAAGAAAAAACATAAATTATCTGTGCGAACACAAAGAATGTTGTTTAGCTGTGAACAACCAGCATTTGTTATTAGTTAAATAATACAAATACCAGGGGATACTGTTTAGCTGTGAACAACCAGCAATTGCTATTAGTTAAAGAATAAAAATACCATGTGATACTGTTTAGTTGTGAACAACCACCAATTGATATTAGTTAAAGAATAAAAATACCAGGGGATACTGTTTAGTTGTGAACAACCAGCAATTGCTATTAGTTAAAGAATAAAAATACCAGGGGATACTGTTTAGTTGTGAACAAGCAGAAGCTGTTGTTGAAAAAAAGAATGTAAAATTTTGCACCTACCAGGAACTGTTGTTGAAAAAACAAGATATTGACCTAATGAAAGCCACAAGGACTTCTTGTTGTAACCTGTTACTTAATTAAGGATATAAAACAGATACTCAAAACTACCGAGAACTGTTGCAGAAAAAGATATAATGACTACTTCTAGTAAGAAGACTTTATATTACTGGTAAGTTTGTGAAACGTTTGTGTAAATCGTTGTTTTTAATAACTATTAGTAATAACTGTTATTGTAAATTGTATTGTTGTGTGTATATTAAAACGTATTTGTGTTAAAAAAATAAAACTGTCTGTATCAATCTTGTTGGCAAATATCATAAACTGACTATATATCGGTTTTTTCTTAACTTATCATTTAGCTCGGTTTCAGACCATTAGAAATTGTAACATGTAACAGTATATAAACCAGATTCACAACTACCAAGAGCTGTTCCTAAAACAAAAAAAAAGATATAGACCAGCTGTAAGCCACAAGAGCTTGTTGTTAAAAACTGTTATTGAATCAATGATATGAACCAGATTTAAAACTAACAAAAGCTTTTGCTGAAAAATGATAGATACAGATTCCAAACTCCAGGATCTGTTGCTCAAAAAGATATACGACTCAGCTGTAAGTCACAAGGACTAGTTATTGAAGCTTATTATTGAGTCAAGGATGCATCAGATTTAAAACTACTAAATTCTTTCGCTGAGAAAGAGATTTAGACTTACTACAAGGAACTACCACCTGTTAATAACGTCTGTTATTTGATCGAATATATAAAGCAGGTTAAAAAATACTAAGACATTTTGCTGAGAAAGAGATTTGTATTACGTTCAGCCACAATAACCTGTTGTTGAAACCTATTATTTGATGAAGAGTATAAATAAGATTGCGACCTACCCAGAAGTTTTGCTGAAGAAGCGATGTAGACCAGTTGTAAGCCACAACAGCTTTTTTTAAATTTTTATTATTCGGTAAAGTATACAAACCAGATTCAAAACTATCAAGTACTATTACTAAAATAGAGATGAAGACCACATTTAAGAAATTCGCAATGACTTTCTTGAAGCCTGTTATTGGGTCTAGGATATTATGAACCAGATTCAAAATGAACAAGAGCTGTCGCTGAAAAAAAAGTATAGATCACCTGTAAGTAAAACACCTGTTTTTGAAGTCTATTATAGTGTCAAGGATGTAAACCCGATTCTAAACTTCAACAGCTGTTGCTGAGACAAAATATGGACCTGCTGTAAGTCACAAGGACTCGTTTTTGAAGCCACTTATTGGATCAAGTTTACAAAACAGATTCAAAACTACCAAGGACTATTACGGAAAAAAGAAAAAGATATGCACAAAACTTGTAAGTGGCAAAAGTTTAATCTATAAGCCTATTTATGGATCAAAGATATATACTAGATTCAAACCTATCCATACCTGTTACTGAAAAAGACATATAGACCAACTGTAAATCACAAGGATTTGTTGTTGAAGCCTGTTATTATGTCAAGGATGTAAAGCAGATCGAAATCCACCAAGAACTGTTGCTAGAAACAAGATATAGCCACTTGTAGACTACAAGCACCTGCTGTTGAAACCTGTTATTTGGTCAAAAAACCAGATTTAAAAAAAATACCAAGAGTTTTTGTTTAAAAAGAGATATATGCCTATTGTAACACACGAGGGCCTGATTTTGAAGTTCTGGTTCAAGGATATAATCGAAATTGCAAACTCTAAAAATTGAATAAAAGCCCTATAACCCGAGCGCTTTCGAAAGGTGGACCTTTCTTTTTCAGTTTGCCCCTGAAGAAGAAACGTACCACCTTTCGAAAGACGCTAGGGTTATAGGGCTTTTATTCCTTTCTATCGAGACTTTTTGAACCTACGTATTTTTCTAACATCATAAAGAAACTCTAAGAATTGTTACAGAAAAGAGATATAGGCCAGCTGTAAGTCACAAGGACTTGTTCTTGAAGTCTGTTATTGAGTCACTGATATAAAAAGATTCAAAACTACTAAAATCTGTCGCTGAAAAAGATCTAGAGACCAAATGTAAGTCGCATTCAAATATTATTGAAGCCTGTAAAACAAATAAAACATGTAAAATAAGTTCAAAACTATCAAGAGCTGTTAGCAAACCACAAAGCCCCCTTGTTGAGGCCTGTTATTGGATCCAGCATATAAGGAGATGCAACCTTACCAAGAATTGTTGCTGAAGAAGCGATGTAGACCAGCTGTAAGCCACAAGTGGTGGTTCTTAGTGCGTGTTTGGAGTTAAAGATATACATTAGATTCAAACCTACCAAGAACTGTTGCCTAAAAAAGAGGTATAGACCAACTGTAAATCATAAGGACTTGTTGTTGAAACCTTTCAATATGTCAACGATACAAACCAGATCTAAAATTACCAAGAGATGTTGCTGAAAAAGGGGTATATATCAACTGGAAGGAAGCCACAAGGGCTTGTTGTTGATACGTCTTATTAGACAAAGGATATAGATTAGATTCACAACTACCAAGAGCTGTTGCAGAAAATAAGATATGTACTTCCTGTAAGCCACAAGGACCTGTTGTTGTTGTTAAAGTCTTCTATTTCATCAAAGATATATATAACACATTCAACACTACCACCAACTGTTGCTGAAAAAGAGGTAGATACCAGTTGCAAGCTACAATAGCCTGTTATTAATGTATGATATTTCATGAAGGACATTAACCAGTTTGAAAACTACCAAAAACTGTTACTCAAACAGATATAAAACCACATTTAAGCAAGCCACAAGTACTTATTGTTCAAGACTGTTATTGGGTTAAGGATATGAACCAGGTTCAAAACTAATACTATTTGTCGCTGAAAAAGAGATATAAAAAGCACCTGTTGTAGGAGTATATGTTCAAGCTTGATATTTAGTCAAAGATATACACCAGATTAAAAACTATTAAAATATGTAATTAAGAAAGAAATTTAGACCTGTATGCCATAAAGACCTGTTATTGGGCCATGTATATAAACTATATACAAAACTACCAATAACTGTTCCTGAAAAAAAGTTATAGACCAGCTGTAAGCAAGCCACACGGGCCTCTTTTTAAACCAGTTATTGGGCCAAGGACATGAACCAGGTTCAACACTACTACGAACTTTTGCTGAAAAGGTGATATTGACCACTTGTAAGTCACAAGAGCTTGTTGCTTATGATTATTCTTCGGCCAATGCTATAAACCAGGTTCAAAACTACCAAGATCTCGTACTCAAACATAGATAAACACCATCTTTATGCAGCTACAAGGATTTATAGTTGATTCCTGTTAGGGGGTCAAGGATATGAAACAGATTCAGAACTACAAGAACTGTCGCTGAAAAAAAGAGTATAGACCAGCTGTAAGTAAAAACACCTGTTTTGAGGTCTGTTATTGAGTCAAGGATGTAAACCAGGTTCCGAAATCCAAGAGCTGTTTCTGAAAATGAAATATAGACTATCTTTAAGTTACAAGGACTTGATGTTAAAGCATGTTAAGATGTGAGCTTTGATGTGAACCAAACATTTATCTTTATAAGGGTAAGAAGTGGCTTTACGCGAGCAAGCGTTATCCGGCCTGACTAAAGTTGTAAAGATTTACGGCCACGATAACGACAAAAGCACCTAATCTAAGATATTTAGGAAATACATTTTCGAGTTTAATGTACCGTGTTTTGAGCAGACAACAAAAAACAGAAATACAAAAAATAAAACAATAATTTGCACAAACACTTAATGTTTCAAAATAAGTTATCATTCTTCGAGGTGCCACGATAATTACTAGAAACCGACTGTCTATAATAAATTAGTCTTGTCTCCAGTTAAACAATTAATATAAACCGATAACCGCCAATAGCTGCTCTTTCCTTCAGTTAGATAACTACCGGCAATCGACAACTACCATTAAAGATGTTGAGACTTCTAATAGATACTTAACAGAAACTGACAACAACCATTACACACGTCTTAACTCTTGGTAGATAAAAAAAAAAGAAAAAACAATTACCTCTAATAAATCCATATTCCTTTATGTGGGTAGTTACTATAAAAAGATGACCACCAATCAATACGTCTTGCGTCCAGGTATATAATTACTAGAAACGTCCATTATTAAACACGGCTTGTTTCAATGGAAATAATTAATTGCTAGAAATCAACAACTACTAGTGAACTCGTCTTACTTTCTTGTAGATAATTAGAAGAAACCGATGATCACCAATATATATATATATATGTATTCTTGATGAAAGTTTATAATTACTAGAAACCGACTCAGATAAATAATTATTAGCAGGTGGCATCTGTCAACAGTGAACAGACTTGTCTTCAGGTAGATATTAACTAGAGAAAATAACTACCACAAATAAATTCGTTTTCCTCGTGGTATACAGTTACTATACGCCGACGACCACCAATAAACACGTCTCTCTTACAGGTACATAATTACTAGAAACCGAGAACCACCATTAAATACGATTTCCCTCCATGTAGACAATTCCTAGAACCCAACCTTCTCTAACAAACTTCCACCTAGCTAATTACGGGTACTCGGCAAACACTAAAAGTGAGGTATTGGCTCCTGGTACAAAACCACAAGAATACACACACATATTGTCTCGAAGAAGATGGTTTCTCTGAACCCCCCGCCACTATCAAACACGACTTGCCTTGACATAGATAATTCCTAGAATCCAACCTTCTCTAACAAACTTACACCTAGATAATTACGTGTACTCGGCAAACACTAAAAGTGAGGTATTGGCTCCTGGTACAAAACCACAAGAATACACACACATATTGTCTCGAAGAAGATGGTTTCTCTGAGCCCCCCGCCACTATCAAACACGACTTGCCTTGACGTAGATAATGACTAGAAATCAGTCTTCATTATAGATAATAACAGTCATCAGGAAGATAACAACATGAATCGGACAAACCCTGTCTTGCCTCTAGGTAGGTAATTATTAGATTGGACTTCCGTTAGTAACAACACCTTTTATCTTCAAATAGGTAATTACTAGAAACATCTCGTCTTGCCTCCAGGTAGATAATAATTAATAACTGACGACCTCGAAGAGACAATCCTTACCTACACGTAGGAAGTGCCTTCATTTAGATAAGTCTGAATACGAACCATTAGAGCATAACTGCCTTCTGGTAAATAGTTCTCATAAAGACACTACTGGGATAACAATATTTTAATATTTCAATGTTACACTGGCCAGAAAAACTACTCTAATGAATGATTGTCGCAAATATATTAATAAACAGTATAATGAACGTTATGTCTATATATATAAACTTTACACTAGTCACTTACTTTGAGTCAATGTTAAAAAAAAAAAAACGTGAGCAGAAGGATTTTTCTTTGTGTTTTGTTTTACTGATACACACAAATTGTATTTATATACCTAGTTAAATAGTTCTGAGCAAAAGTTCCTCAAAAGCTTATCTTGTTTCTAGATAAACATTTTCATTAACGTGTTATCAGGTATCTGCAGATTGGTAGTTGTGAGGAAAATAATTCCTCAAAAGTTTTGCTTCAGTCATTTGTTCTCCAATGAAACATTCCGTAAAACAATTTTTTGCCATTTCGTAGACAGTTACCCAAGAAAGCAGGCATTGCTCTCTGACGAATAAGTACAGAGATAAAAATCAATAGAAAACATATATTTCTTCCAAATGGAAAAGTTTTACTCTCAGGCTAACACTCAACAGTCGTACGAAATTCATCAAAAGAGAATGATCCTGAGAGATCCTGCCAAAGAAATATTACCAGGAATCTCATCTCTTCATCAGTTAATTAGATAGTTCCAGCTGAGAGAAAAATAAGTTGAAAAACAACACGGTTTGGAGTTTTCTTTTGTAGATAAGCAGATAGTAAAATTTCATTCCAACGTAAAAATACACATATAGTTTTAAGATAATCACAAAAAATCTTTCGTTTTCTATTGTGATGAAAAAGTTTGTCGACATTGTCTTGCTGTAACGTAAGTTACTTCAGAACGTTAATAACGTCTTGCTGTAACGTAATGTTACGTCTCCGTTTGTTAATTGATTTCCCGTAACTTCGTTCCGACGAAACTTTAGCCACA
>NW_013667951.1:137584-142407 GCF_000517525.1 Limulus polyphemus
GATACACTTATTTTCAACAGTCGCTCTATAACAAACGTTTTAACAACGAACGTTAACTTCAGCAATACTTTCTGACTGCAGTTCAATTACTCACTACTTACACACATTGTTCCGTCACGTTGTCACCCTCTTATATATATACCAGACTACCCTATATCTAGTAATCTCCCGACTATTCCCGAAGGTTCGACTGATGGCGTGACACTAGTCACGTGACCTCGCTGACGCAACAGTAAGTTACATCAGAACGTTAATAACGTCTTCTGTAACGTAAGTTACTTCAGAATGTTAATAACGTCTTGCTGTAACGTAAGTTACTTCAAAAAGTTAATGACGTCTTGCTGTAAAGTAAGCTACTTCAGAACGTTAGTAACGTCTTGCTGTAACGTAAGTTACATCAGAACGTTAATAACGTCTTGCTGTAACGTAAGTTACTTCAGAACGTTAATAACGTCTTGCTGTAAAGGAAGTTACTTCAGAACGTTAATAACGTCTTGCTGTAAAGTAAGTTACTTCAGAACGTTAATAACGTCTTGCTGTAAAGGAAGTTACTTCAGAACGTTAATAACGTCTTGCTGTAACGTAAGTTACTTCAGAACGTTAATAACGTCTTGCTGTAACGTAAGTTACTTCAGAACGTTAATAGCGTCTTGCTGTAACGTAAGTTACTTCAGAACGTTAATAACGTCTTGCTGTAACGTAAGTTACATCAGAACGTTAATAACGTCTTGCTGTAACGTAAGTTACTTCAGAACGTTAATAACGTATGGCTGTAACGTAAGTTACTTCAGAACGTTAATAACGTCTTGCTGTAACGTAAGTTACATCAGAACGTTAATAACGTCTAATAATGTTTAAATTCTGTATATCTTTACTCACCTTTATTTTTCTCTATCTTGTTTTTTTTTCAGAAAAAATGGAGTTATTTTGCGAGTTGCATATATATTAAGATATTTAGATTTTTCTAATTTAAATACTGCATTCGTTTAATAACCATAAGCCTTGGATAGCAAATAGATTGTTTGTTTGTTTGTTTTATTTTTACTTACATTTTATATTTGTTTGACACCTCAGGGGATATATTTTATCTTCCATAGCAACTTGTGTTCATAGTCACTGTTGCTTTCGTTTAGTTGTCAATTTCTTCATTAAACCTTTACTAAATTACAATTACATTAAGAACCGCAATATTTTTTCATTTGTTCACGATTTCTATTTTGTTCTTTAACCTTTTGTAAATAGCTTGTTACGGTTCCTTCTCATAAGTCTGCTTTAAGAGGAGGTTTATGATTGAGATCTATGCAACGATGGAACGCTACTGTATGGAGATCGTGACTTATGGCTATTCAATAATCATAGTGGATTAAAAGTGACAAATATATTAGCCTTTTTTTCAGTCCAATTCGACTTATTTAAATTTCGTGGTCCAGCTGTCTTGTTCCATCAACTTGTTTGTGACTCATCTTCTATTTCCAGCTTGACAGGTGTCCAGTAGCATTTAACCGGTTAACAAAACTGGTTGAAAGGAAATGAACAATAAGTCTGTGGTGCCTATAAAGTTAGGGAAACTCTACACCATGTGAAATAGTTTAGTTAGAAAAACAAGAATGCAATTATCGGAAATAAGGAATGAAGTATAACTGTTTATAAGATAATTAGCTGTAATTATGTTTAATATTCCTCAATCTCAGTAGCCATGTTAGGCCAATATTAAATAAAAAGGGTAACATAAATGGCTCGTGCTTATGCCTTTTCTTAATTAAAGCATGTAATTTCTATACGTTAATCAGTAAATCCTCAGAGTTTCAACTTCCTCGCAGGTAAACTTGACATCCTCACAAACATGAGTAAAACAGGTATTGCCAGCGTTATTACAGTCACAAAGATTGTTAGAAACAAAAAACTCAATGACATAAAGTTATTTTTATCAACCATGATAACACGGAGCAAACTTACAGTTCTTGTAGTAGTCAGTTAAGGAACCTGCTTTAAAATACCAATAAAACTTAATGGATTTAAGAAATATCCATATGTAGATATAAATATCGTTAGTAGATTAGACTCAGAAAATTCGATAATGGACTTGTAAGGCAGAACAGGTAACGTATATTTCCAAGAATAACAACTGAGAACTTACACTGCATCATGAGGTACAAAAAAATTGATATATATTATTTTTTATAGTAAGTAGAATAAATAGTAGAATTTAAATAGCTGAAGGTTAGTAAGTATTAGTTACGACAACAGTATAGCTCTAAATTCAATAGCTTGTATTATATACAAACAAGCTGAGGTACCCGTCCTTTGTCTATGTTATGAACTTTAAAAAAAAGTGGGGATAAATATTACAAAAATTCTAAATTTCATACAATTTATTTATAACATAATATATTATTACATTATCCATTTTTACCTCACCAAAAGTTTTGTATAAGCTTTAAGAACTCAATATGTATATAGTGAAAACTGTGTGATGGGTAGGGTGACTTTTTAGAAAGAGGTAGCAGCCAAAGTAGAGGCGATAGGGTTGCTTTCTGTTACCCGCTTTCAACACTCAGTTCTTAATGTCCTTGTACAGTGTTTCACGTGATTAATTAATTGACTGTCATTGGCAGCAGTAGTGTGTTACGAGCCTAAGTTGGAGGGTCACGAGTCAAATCGGAAGTGGGTATAACTCAAAAAATGGCTCTTAATATCAGCCTTGTGATGGCTGTTGGAATAGAAACTTCAGCTGGATTTATGTAGTATTCCAATATTGGTGGCTATTTTGTATTGCGTTCCTCCACAGATAGTGCTAGTGCACTCTCTGACATATATAAGACGTTTTATGCTCCACACTGTGTGTATTTTTGTCAACTTACATCAAAGATAATAAATGCTTCTTAACAGCAATAATGGGGTGAAGGGGGCTGGGAATCCCCATTAACATGCCCTTTGTTTCAAACTATCATCTCATTCTGGATGGTCCTGGTTCCATATGTTGATCCATATTCCTTTGTTTTCCAATTCTATTATCTAGAAGAAATATCTCTGTCTTGTCAGTTCTAAAGCCCTTATTTGAACACATGCTTCTGATCTGAGTGTATAAATATTTTGCGTCGGAAAGGGACCGTTACATTTATTTCCCCCAAGCGATCGATTTCTGGTGTCATCACACTAACTACGAACACCAAATACCGCCACTTTACATTAGCTGTGGTTATCACGTAAGTTGCTGATTTGCATATTCAAAATCTCTAACCATCTGTTTTACACAATAAATTTCTTCTTTTCTTTTCTGGTTGACTAGTCATTAAAAAGAGGCGCTAGATGTAAAATATTATCTACAGAACATATCATTATTTTCTTACTTTAAACAAGAGAGAGAATCCTCAATAGACGCGTGACTTGAAATTATTTTAGACAGTATTAGAGTAAATTAATCTACGAGACCTTTGTTTCCCTTTTTATTAGCTATATTTTTGTGCGTTAGCAATGCCACGCGTGGGGTGTGCCTATACCTGATTAGATGTTGTTACTCTCTGGACATCTACCAGCCTACCCTCAAATTGAAAATCTTTTAGTTAGGATTAAAATAAGTTAATCTATGAGACATTGGGCGTGGTCAAATATATCAATCGAAAGAGTTGGACCTCCTCAGTTCAAAACTATAATTAGATCTCAAATCGGTCAAGAGATGACGGAACTATGAGCTAAAAGTTTGTGCTTAATAGAAAAAAAAAACCCCACCTAGAGATGTTCTACGAGCCGCGGCTAAAAAAATACTACGTTTCCTTGAAGCTTTTTTCATTTTGCAAAATATTATTGTTTTAAGCTGTACAGATTTGATCAAGTGTTTTAAAAATTCTATATATTTTCTTCCTCTTTCGAGTAGTGAAACCGTTACCAGCCTGAAATCTTGAAATAAATTATTCTTTAACCATGATGAATAGAATGTTACATTCTTAGTCAGTAATCTGAAGCATTTACTGTAGCTTCTAAGCTGTTTGCCAGAATGTAGCCTGTGTAGTTATGGTAGTTCAAGTCGTTACATGACTCATATACATTCTAAACGTGTTCGTTCTTGAAGTCGTTTTTATAATATGAGAGGATTTACATTATTTCTTGTTTTTGTTGTTTGTTGTTGGTTTTTTGGGGGTGTAATCTTTTTTTTTTTTCATGTCGGTCTGCGAAGCTCTGGATGCTTGGTTACATCCTATATTTTGCTAACCGCGCAGGAAGTTCTCCATCCAAATCTTGTATAGAACAAAACAATAAACATTTTCATTCAGATGTAAAGTCTGAGTACCGTAACAGGAGATTTTTCTACAAGAGTTTTTGGGAGAGGTAGCTAAGATGGCTAGACCAGGAATAAGAGTAAACTAAGAATAAATCTAGAAACACGTACAGGTAATATTGTTTTATGAAAAATAACACCAACGTGGTGTATAACGTTGTACAATATTCACTCGGAGAAATATACTTGTGAAAACACAAAAGAAGAGCATCAGCTGAAAAACAACGTTTAGGGTAGCTTTACGAGACAGAAAATATAATGTAGATAATGAAGTCCCAAGAGAAAGTGCTAAAGGTATTGTGAGAGTGTTATCTCCATTTTGTCAGTTGCTTCATCTTTTTGGAGTTGATTCCACTATTACTATATATTTAAACAAATAAAACACTAAACAGTAATCATGGGGAGAAACTACAGCAAGAAAACACAACGAAAAGAGAAAAAAAAACGAAAAATCATTTATACGAACACATTAAAAAATGTATAATTTAAATGAAGACTGCATAGTTGTTCTAGAGTTGGAGAAGTGCTGTTTGATGTGGAGGGTTTC
>NW_013667951.1:143382-147611 GCF_000517525.1 Limulus polyphemus
TATCATTACGCCTCTGCACTAAACAGATTTCACATTTGCAAATTTACAATGAATTGACTTATCATTACGCCTCTGCACTAAACCGATTTCACATTTGCAAATCTACAATGACCTCTCTTGACAATTACAACTTTAAGATGAAATAACCTCACATTTACAATTTTACAATAATTTGATTTGTCATTATTCCTCTGCACTAAACTGACTTGGCATTTACATTCCTACAATGACATCATATGACGCCTCTACATTAACGTAACTTGATATTCACAACTATAATGAAATGACTTCACATTATGCCTCTACTCTAGACTGACTTGACATTTATAGCTGACTCTATAAACTGACTCCATGACGAACCCTTTTTGTTATTAGCCTACAGTGGCTCAGAAGTACCTATGATGGCTTACAAAACCATTAATAGGGTTTTGGTACCCGCGGGTGGAGCACAAGACAGATAACACATTGTTTAGCTTTGTGCTTAATCACAACAAATATTATGGCTCTCTATATAAAGTGTCATAACAATCACAGCCATACAATGCACGGACTTGTCATTAAACTTCTGCACTAAACTCATTTGATATTTAGAACTCTACGAAGAATTGTCTTGTCAGGACGCCTTTACACTAAACTAGGTTGACATTTACAACTCTCCATTGAACTGAAATCTCATTACACCCCTGAACTAAACTGATATAACACTTACAATTTGACATTGATTTTAGTTATCATTAGGCCTCTACACTAAATCTACTCGGCATTTAGAATTTTACAAGGCAGTATTTACTATTATACATATCCACTGAACTGACTTGAACTTTACAATGAACTCAATTATCATTACAACTTTGCACTAAATTGACTTTATATTTACAACTCTGCCATGAACTGATTAATCACTTCTACAATATACTAACCTGACATTTACAAATCTACAATGAATTGTAGTTAATTACGAGTTGATGTAAGTATAATTCACTTAACGGTAAGCTAGCTAGCTTTCTCCTTCACTGATCACACGCCGATTACAGATCAAGTAATGTTTAGGTAATGTTTCGTAAAAATACTAATGTCCGATGAGAATCCACTGAAGTTAAATAATTTGTAATGTTCGAACTTTGTAAAGGTTCCTGGTCCAATATCTGAAATTTTTCGATTAGTAAGCGTTATAACAATCACAGTTATAGCTTCCGAAGTTTTATAGCACACTGATTATAGCGAACTAATAATAGACACTCTCCTGGGCGCGTCGCGTTGGTTATATTTATAGCTGTGGGAAGGTTTGCTAGAAAATTCAGTCTTACTTAACAAACAGTACTGAGCTATATTTAAACGTTTGCGTATATACATATATTGTTGATTCTTACGCTCGAGAGTCTTCTACAACTTTGGAGCATAGGCGGGAGTTTCGCAATACATATTTAACAGTATAAGCTATAAGCTACGCATGTTTTAAAATATAAACTTAATCCAAACAAACGTTGATATCCAAATAAATATATAACAACAGATTCGTTACACTTGAGTTCTCATTACGCCTTTCCAATAAACCAACTTGACATTTTCAACTCAACAATGAACTGAGTTGACACTTGCACATTTCAATGTACTAACTTGACATTTACACCTTCACAAAGAACTGACTTGTCGTTACGCCTCTCTACTAAACTAACTTGTCATTTACAACTCTTTAATAAACTAAGCTTTCATAAAGCTTTTGCCTCAGTACCTCAGCGGTAAATCTGAAGGCTTACAAAAAGTTAAAATTGGGTTTCGATACTGACGGAATGCTCAGAACAGATGACGTATAATGTAGATTTATGTTTAATAACAAACATACATTATGCCTGTACAGTAAACTGATTTGACATTTACAACCATACAATACACAGACTTGTCACTACGCTTCTGCTATAAACTGACTTGCTTGATATTTACAACTCTACAACGAATTGTCTTGTTACAACGCTTCTACATTAAACTAAATTGATATTTAAAACTCGTCAATGAACTGAATTCTCATTACTCCTTCATAGTAAACATAGTTAAGATTTACAACTTCACAATAAATTCCCTTGTAAATACGCCTTTGTACCAAACTAGCCTGACCTTTAGGAACCTTCAATTAAGTTATTTGGCATTTACAACTCTACAATGAATTAAGTTCACATTTACAACTTTACAATGAATTGTTCTGTCTTTACTTCTCTTCTATAAACGGACCTCAAAACTTACATCTCTACAATGAATTCACTTTTCTATTACGCCTCTGCACTATACTAACTTGACATTTACAACTTTATAAAGAATTGACTTCACATTTACGACTCTACTACCAACTGATTGGTCACGATGCCTCTACACCAAGCTATCTATTTACAGATATTACAATGAAATGAAATGAAATCTCATTACATCTCTAAACTAAACTGACTTCACATTTATAGCTCTAAATTAAACTGTCTTGTCATTACGCCTTTACACTAAACTAGCTTGACATTTACAAATCTACAATAATCTCACCTAAAATGAGTTTACTTTGAGAATTTTACAATGAATTGATTTGTCATTATTCCTGCATTAAACTGACATGCTATTTATACTTCTAAAATGAACTGACTTCTCATTTAAAGCTCTACAACAAACTGACTTCTCATTTAAAGCTCTACAAAAAACTGATTTCTCATTACAACTGTGCACTAAATTAACTTGACATTTGCTACTTTGTAACAAACTGCTCTGTCATTACGCCTCTGCACTAAACTGAATTGACATTTCCAACTTTGCAATGAACTGACTTGATATTATCAACTTTAGAATGAACTGACTTGCCATTTACAGCTCTGAAATGAATCCACTTGACATTTATATATCTACAATAATATACCGATTTAACTTGACATTTACTTCATAGTGAACTGACTTAACCTTTACAACTCGATAATGAATTGACATATCATTACACATCTACTCTAAACTTACTTGACATTTAAAACTGTACAATAAACTGGCTTGACATTTACACCCCTACAAAGAAATGACTCTTCATTACGCCCCTACACTATACTAAGTTGACATTTGCATCTTTACAATGAATTGAACTGACATTTCGCCTGTGTAACATAATATAAAATATAATCACTAATTAAAACGTTTGTTCTACTATACAATACTGAATAATATTATTCGCATGCCTAAATTCATTTAGGTTACCATATGGTGAATTAAAAAAGGACTTTAAAACTCCATATATATTATATACTGAGTTGAGATTTACCAATTCAATCTGAGTTTACTCTACGTTTGCAAATGTGTACTAAATTGACTGGTCATTTATTGCTCTTTGCTAAACTGGACACTGCACTGATCTGACCATATATATTTATAGCTTTGTACTTACCTCACTATCCATTTACTACGACGTCCTGAGCTGACTATCAGGCAAGCGGTAACACTGCCTATGTAGGGATGGCTCGGATTGTTCATCGAAATGGTATTTTAAATATCTCCTCAATAGGCCATCAATACTATACAGTGTTTCATCTTATAACAATATTTATGTAATGACTGATTCACAAGTTCTGGGTTTGTCTGTAAATATCATAGCAAAAAGTTTGTATTTCTTGTTCTTTTTTCATTCCATGATAACTCAAAAACCAAAACAATAAAAAAACACAATAATTCTAGTGTAAACGATATTATCATTACCCCTTGAAGTTAGTTTTCTTACAGAAATTTAGTATTCCTTTAAAAAGCTTAAGTACAGAGTGAAACAGGGAGTACTATCCAATACTAGATAAACAATAAATATTACAGTTGGAATCTCACTGTATTTAGAACTTGATTATAAGTACAACTTCCCTATATCTGTTGAAGCACTGCATTAAAAACCAAAAGAGCAAAGTAAAATAATATCAATATCTTGAAAAACAATGCAAACAAGATGGTAGAAATGACATTTGCAAGAATCAACGTATAGCAATACATATATAAATATTCAATCAAAAATTAGTTTAATTTATCCTATTTTTATCTGTTAACATTATATGACACAGTGTGCCTGTGTTATTATGTAGGGATGATGCAAATGTCGTCCCTACTATCTTGTTTACATTGTTTTTGAAAGATTGATATTAGCCATCCCTACATCTACTAAACCTAGTGTTCAGATTTGTAGTACAGGTTCAGTTTAAATATTTCTTTGCTAATTTCAGGCGTAGCTATAT
>NW_013667951.1:148532-150137 GCF_000517525.1 Limulus polyphemus
GTCATTTTCCTGTCATTGAATTGTCTTCTAATCTGACTATACAGCTACATCTGTACCAATATGGTTAGAATACTACGTCTATGTTCTAATGTGACTAGCAAAGTTACTCCTATATAACTATAATGCTAAGTTATAAATGTTTCCTTCGTTTGATGAAAGAACGACTTATATCTATAGTTTCCATCACTTATTTAGGATCCTCATTAAGTTAAAGTTTGCAATTAATAAGCTAGGTCAATAAAATTCTTTCTTTTAAATTTAATGATCAGGGAAGTTGAATTATTATCATCACTTAAGTAAGACACTATGCTATTCGAACTACTCAATATATTTAAAAAGTTAGATCATTAAATTTCTACTGGTTTATTTAAGGTCTATGCCAATATAATTGCTGTAATCTAATTACCAAACAGAGACAACTGAATTTTCCTTCTGCCATTGAAAACAGGGATTATGTCAGTAAATGATATTGTCTTGAACATTTTAGAAAGAAGAGAACACGAATAAATCAATTTTTCCCCATGGACAAGTGATCAGTATATTTTTCCACAATTCAATGACAGGAAAATGACTTATGTCATTAATAATAAATCACGATCCAGTGAGGAAGAAAAAGGAATTAGAGAACCTTAAAAATTATAATTGAAAAATAAACATTATATGGTACTTTATTTTCCCTGTAGTCTTGAACTCAGAAAATATGAGCACTATTCTTTGAATGGAGAATAGAAATAGACCAATGAACTTTCTAACATTTCATTATAATGGTGAAAGAAACACCTCAATAACTATTCTTGCAAATCACTGAGAGAAATATAATAGTCAGTATATTTTTATATTGATGGGAGAAAATGATAAGAACTTAAATTCTGAATTATTCTTAGAAAGAAGGAAAAGGTTTTGTCAATTTCTTTTGCCGCAATCTATTAGGTGACAGAACTTTAGTGAGGTTACATTGCCTTAACTGCATTCCATTTAAGATTTTAGAAAGAGATAAGGAACAGCAGAAATGCGATAAACTTATGCAACTTTGGATCATATTTGATATGATAAAGTAAGTTACTGTAACTGATTTGTATGCAGTGATTAGCACGGCTTTGTAGGGTGTCCTGCCCACACGGTGAAAACCTGCATGGCTACGTAAATTTCTGAGCTAACAGCTCTGGAAGTGCATCTGGGTTGTTTTCAAGTGAATATGAGATTACTCCGTTGTTCAGAAACCCGTTTTTAAATCCTCCCGCTTTCTCTTTTCTCCTTTTCAAACCTTGTTCTTTCAGGAATGTCCATCTTTAGCATGGCTTTATTTACAGAAACTTGTTCCGTTATGAAGACCTTAACTTATTGCTCCGGAATATTTTTGCTATCATCTTTAATTCTAATTTCACACCTTTTTCTCTTTCAATCCGTTTTAGAAAAATAGTTTTATCTGTATTATTAATATATTTCTGTTCTCACTTTTCAATTTTCCTCAACATTTTTTTTTCACATTCCTTTAATCCTTATATTTCTCTCATCTGTTCTTCTTCTTTTCTTCTTTATTTTCGATGACGAGGAACCCACTTTGAGACTAATAATGGTTGGAGACGGCTTGAATGGGTAATGAAG
>NW_013667951.1:151090-169111 GCF_000517525.1 Limulus polyphemus
TGTCTCGTCAACTAAATTAATTATTCCTTTACTTTCTATCGTTATTAGTTTTATTAACTAGCGTTCGGATAAAATAGTTAATTAATACAAATATGTTATTTTTATTTATTCTTTGTTATTTCTTATTCTATACTTGTCTATTATATATATATATATATATATATATATTACTTATGATTATTTTGGATTGTTAACCTAGTATACGGACTTAGGACTAACTTGAATCTCCTAAGCTGGCCGAATCCCGATGTATATTATTGGGGCTACGGCCGAAAATACCGCTAACAGCAAGGGTACTCAAATGATAAATTAATACATTCTAATCGTTATAAATTTTTGTTTTATTATTTTGCATACACCTAATTAGTCATAGTATTAATCTTATTTATATTTATTACTGAGTTAGCTTTTAGTTCTAATCTATTTGAGCAGCTTGTTTTGATTAGAAGATAATCCTAAGATTAATAAAAATATTAAAACTTTGCAGTTGGTATATGATGATATAGGCAGCGATCCGCTCATTCGTCGGTGCTATAAATATTACGAAACGTTCTCGTACTTTTTATAATAGTCTTCAGATTGTCCTACATTTATTGCCAATGTTAGTTTCTGTCTACTTTTGGTCAAAAAAAAAAAAAAAAATAACATGTTTACATTTAAAATAAGTAGATTCGTAATAAACATATATTTATCTCCGTAATAAACACATATTTATCTCCACAGTTTATATTTTATACACAGTGACTATTCGTACATGTCCGTACTCCAACTTTCTTAAGCAAATAGTTCCAAACTGGAGGACATGCTCCTCTTGGGGATGCGCCAGACATGAGAGGGGGGGGGTCCACCAGGCTTGGCTACGTGTAATTTCATTCAGTACACTTTCCATGATTCTCACCAAAACGGTTCCCCAGTGAGACAATGATAAGTTTACGAACTTACAACGCTAAAATCCGGGGTTCGACTTCCTGCGGTGGACACAGGAGATAACCCAATGTGGCTTTGTTCTAAAACAAACAAACTCACTAAAATGACAATTTCCATAGAACAAATATGTTCACCTCTACACTGTATGTATATAAATATGTATACGTGTGTGTTTATATATGTATGTATATATACAAATATATGTAATGCAGAGGAAGGGGACACATATGGTATACAATGTGCAAGAGGAAAGCTTTAGACCAAAAAAGGTGGGGGAACTATTACTTTAAGCTATTACTTTTGCCGTGGTGACGTCTGTGCATAATTTATACTTGAAGAATTGCTGTGTTTCACTTGTATAATTTATTGTTTGTTTTTTTTTGTTTGTTTTTTAATTATGCACAAAGCTACACAAGGGCTATCTGTGCTCTGCCCACCACGGGTATAACCTAAATAGTGCTGTTTTTTACACTAATCACTGTCTTTCGTCTATTTTGTACTTTGAACAACTGTCAATTCCTCTCATGTAGAAAATACAAGAAAAATGTTCAGTACTGACGAAACAAAAATCTAGTTTATTTCTTAACTTAATGCAACTATATTTTTGTTATCATCTGCTGGTATATTTGTATGTGGCATGTGCATTGAAACTATAATTGTATGCATAGAAAACAAGTTGTAGTTATTTAAAGAAAATGGTACTAAATGTCAATTAAGTCAGGCATGATTTTTATTTTTAAGCTAATACGTTGTTATTAACCTAGAAATTTTTTCATATATCTCCATTAAACATCTTTTAATATACAAAACAATTTTTTGCTCAAATCATTTGCTAATTTTTATAATCATTGTAAACATAGTTTTTGTGATAAATTTATAATCTGCTAATAATTGAAGTTTTTGTAACTAACTGGCTACCATGTTCCATATTTAAACATAGAGTTTTTAAAATGGTTATTAATCTCCAGTGTTAATACTGCCAATGTATGAAGTATTAAGTCTTCAATTATAGTCATATTTAGATACGTTTGCCATAAAAGTATATAAATATAGTGGTACTTGTGATCATAAACTGAATACTTGACTGAAAATATGTTGCACACACAAATTTTAAAATTAAGTTATTAATCTCGTACTACACGCTTATAATTACTTGGTTTTTGTAAGATATCTACACGTTTTCTAAGACTCGAAATCAGTGTTCTGAGATCCGCTAATACTTGAATGCTAACGCTATAAAAATGCGTTAAATATTGTTTGATAGTATGCTTTGGTACTGAATCTTTCCCTTTTCTCCCGATTATGTAGTTTTGTGCTTAATTACAAACAACACTTCCGTTAGCCTTTTACCTCTTATTCACCCAGCCCGTATCCACCAAAGTAAGCATGAGATTAATTATACTACAGCTTTTGTTAATGTACACGTATATTCATGACATTTCACAGATTATCAATAATCGTTACAAGGTTTCTGTACACAGAATACCAGATTTTTTATTAAAAAGTTGCTCGTGATATTTTTTTGCCCAACATGCAAAGTAATTTTGATTTGAAGATTTAAAATATTTTATTCATCTCAAATTGTCAAATTTCAATTGCTTAATCTCTACAACCTCATCAAAACCTCTAGATAACTATCAAAAGTTTTTTTGTTTTTTTTGTAGACAAACTTTATATTTTATCTGTTGAATATTTTTATTTTCACCTGACATCCTTAGTCCAAGTCTCCTGGTGGCGCAGCGGTAAATCTTCAGATTTACAGTGTTATATTCAGCGGTTCGATTCTCCTCAGTAGACACAGCACATAGCCCGATGAAACTTTGCTATAAGAAAACAAAAACTACTTAGTCCGAGACTTGTGGTGGCCGAATGAAGAAGAGTTTGCTGATATCTAAACCGAGGCCTGGAATCAGAGTTCTCAGTTCCGCCAGTATCTTAACGCTAAGGCTATAGGCATGTGGTCGATATTGTTTGACAGTATATTTTAGTATTGAATTTTTGTTTTGTTTTTGTTTTTTCAAGTACATACTTTTAACTCATAGCTCCGTCATCTCTTGACCAATTTTACACCTAATTACAGTATTGGACTCAGGAGGTTAAACCCTTTCGATTGATGTATTTGACCACGCCCAAGGTCTCAGAGATTCATTTATTCTAATCTTGCCTAAGATAATTTCAATTTGAGGGTAGGCTGATAGAGGTCCTGATGAGTAATAAAAGCGAATCAGGTATACGTGTGCCCCACGTTTGGTATTCCTGGCGCACAAAAATATAGCTAATAAAAAGGGAAACAAAGGTTTAATAGATTAATTTACTGTCTAAAAGAATTTCTAGTGCCGCGGCTATTGAGGATTCTCTCTTGTTTAAAGGAAGAAAAGAATGATATGTTCTGTAGATAATATTTTACATCCAGCGTCTCGTTTTTAATGACTGGTCAAACAGAAAAGAGCGTTTGCTGCTGTAGAAGCTGAGGGAAGTAGACAAGTTTCGCTAGTTCTTTAAATCAAGAGCTATAAAATTGAAGTGGATATTGTTTAATAACATATTTTGGTACTGATTTTTGAAATCTTTTGACAGAGTCTCCGAATAAAGGAGAGTTTGTTGATTTATAAATTGAGGCTCGAAATTAATGGTCTCAGTTCCGCTAGCCCCCAGTGGCACAGCGGTATGTCTGCGGATTTACAACGCTAGAATCCGGGTTTTGCAAAATTAAATAACACATATAAAATAACTTCCAAAATCAGTTAAATGTGCACGGCGTATTCGCACACCTATGTTAACTTATTTAAGATTCATGAGGTAGCAACAGATCTTTCGTTTTGTAAAGTTACACTTTGCTTTCAGAGTTTATAGGTAGCTGTCTTTTACGGTGCTGGTTCAACAATTCTAAGTTCCGAATCGCATTCAAAATTAGGTGTTATTATCATGTTATTTCTTTCACATTTCTCGTGCCTTAATTATACAAATACGTTTTCTTTAATAAAAGCAACATAAATAGGACGCTTGTAGGAGATTATGAGTCTTATAAATAACGTTTCTAAACCTTAGTCAGATAAAAGACTATATATAACAAATTAGTATTAGCCAATCCAAAAATTTTTCTGCTTGGTCTATACACGCATTAATTTAATGTTTAGGTGATTCAGGAAAAGGAAGGAAGGAATATTTTAAAAATGAAGTTCCAAGGTTATTTAATACAATTCCAAGAAATTTAATAGATATTGAAACACATGCTAATGATAGAAATATTGATTAGAAACTGGTTATAATAACACAAAAATAATGTTATGAATTAATATATGTATAATTAAAAAAACATCGAAACTGGGTATGTATTATATTTTGATATTACTGTATTTTATGAGTATTGTGTCATCAATTTTTATTTAATTTGAAATAATACATATTCCGCAGATAAGCTTTTAGATTCGCGCAATAGTATTTGAATGTATCAGGTTCAATCTATATAAATAATACGTTTGCGTTTATTTGTTTCTCTGTCCGGAACTTCTCTCGCAAATGCTACAAATCTCGTATCGTTACAAAGGCCTTTATACAAGGTGTCCGTATTTCATATTGGTATTTCCATTGAGAACCACCTTACTTATTTTTGGCTCAGTCAATATTTTTAATGCAATGATTATGTTATGTACATATGACACATTGTCGTTATCATCACGTGACGATTGTCTTCTATTTAAACTTCAGTTCACTTTATTTGCAAAGTATTTTACACAAACAACACTTACCACGTGTGTAATTTCTTTAAAAAATGAACATTACACTAAATGCAATTGCTATGAGCCTTCTCCATTTACTTAGGTCTAAAATACGCATGCGCAGCTCGTTCAAAGCCATATGCTTATCAATTTGCGAACACGCATTCAGAAGTTTCTGCATATTCATCTAAGTTTGCCTTCTTTACAACTTTACATTTACTTTACTTTGCAATAAGTTAGCTTTGTTTCATACACTGCTATAAGAACCTTTTAGTTACCTTTTTCTTCACTACGGGTTTTATTCTTCGTTTTTGTGAGTTTCTTTGTTTCAACTCGTAAAACTGTCTCATACACCGAACGCCCATAACTGTTTCATACTCTGTAGACTATTATAAATTCCATTACTACACTTCATTGTTTACTTCACGTGTAGTTTTTTAAATAAAGTTACGTCTACGTGAGTTTGTTTGTCTGACCACGTAATATTTTTTTCCCAAATAGACTACAGGATTTATCGATCTAATATATAAAGCCTACAAGAAAGCGTAGCTTAAATGGCGTGCTTGAAAATGACAAAATAAGGAAAATTTAAGCGAAATGCATGAAAACTACCCAAATGTTTTGCGGGTCGCGGCTAGTTAATAATAAATAACAAATAAAAAACAATCATGTTACAAAGTTATAAGTTACGTTTTATCAATGGTTTTAATAACTTATTAAGTACGTGTTTTACACATATTTAATATGCCATTCAGATGTACTTAAGTCAATGACAATTATTCAGTACCATCTCATAAAAAATAGACGCCCAAGATGTTTAAACAAAATATCTTATTATAGTGCCCAGTGACACAGCGGTAAATCTACGGACTTATAACGCTAAAAACCGGATTTCGATACTCGTGGCAGGCACAGCACAGATAGTCCATAGTGTATCTTCGTGTTTATCTACAAACAAACAAATTTATTATAGTTTTGAACACGCGTACTAGAAAGACACGGCCATGTGCCAAGGCTGAATTGTGTTATAGATGTTTTAATTGTAACAATAATGACTATCCACAGTTGTAACGATACTTTTTTGTTGCAGAAACAGCCTAGAAATTGGACTTCTGTTCATTTCCAATCTCAGTTATAATTTGTTTTTCGTATATGTACATTTCCTTTCTACATCTTGAACAAGATATCCTAATTACGATAAAAAATTTAAAACTCATTTCTGTTTTGGATATAAAACATTTCCATATTAATTAAAAAAAACAGAATTTATTCAGTAGAATAAAACTGAGTTATACACAATGGTATAACCTTTTAAAACGTGTCGTACATTTAAAAGTCTGGTCTTGGCGTCAGTGTGAATTGTAAATACACTGAAAGTTAACTCATAACAGAGAAGTTACGCCTCATCAGAATCTGAAAGGAAAACATTTGATACGATATGGATAATTAAAACTGAATCAGTATCAATAAGCTAATGATTAAATGTTTGCAAGTTTCATGTATTATGTTTTAGCTCATTTTGTGCGTGCTGCTCGCAATTTCACATTCAGATTTGGTAATTTATTTGTTGTTTTCGTGTTTTTAATTGTGTGACAGTGCTACCTGCTGCTGGTAGGCGGAGTTTTCTGACAAAATTACAGACTCTCAGAGCTGTTCAAGTGTTGGACAACCACAGGAACAAGTGACAGCTAAGTTTAGTCCATAGTGAGTAGTTTATAAACGTGCTATCAGACAACTAGCCTGTACGTTACATAGTTCGGACGATGTCGTGGAAGATCAACTACTCCACAATATGCACCACCTTTTGTGAAATGTGAGTCTTTCATACAAGCTATGCCGGTACCTATATATATAAATATGTATATATGTATTAAATTTAACACCAGATCTTGTTTCTGGTTTCATTCAGGAAATCTGCTATTGCCCATTTGCAAATGTAATCTTAGATATGCCACTTCTCTACTTGTTACCAATCTAGGATGACTCTTTCTCTTCATTGATCATTGATGAGCACCAAGTAGCCCTTGAGAGGTTTCGAAATTTACAGTCACCTGGGAAGGTAGAAACATCGCTAACCATATTTGCCTGATTAAGATTGGCTCAACTAGTAGAGGTCATGACACGAAGGGTGTAGTGAGAGGAGTAAAACAACCACCCCAATGTTCTAAAATGTCTAAAAGGTCCATTATCTTCTTTCTTTTTTTTATAAATAAATAAGTGACTTTCATGAAAATTACTTTATGTAAAATAAGAGGTCCTCATTTTGTTGGAAAAAGATTGTTGTGCTGGCTATGACCGGGATGAAACTTCTCAGGTCAGTCGGGAAGTTGCTAATATTATCTCTGAACTTAAAAACAACAGCTGCAACTGGTATCCGACCCTAGAATGATATATATATATATAGTTCATTCTCTTTTGTTTATTTCATGTATTTCTGTTTTTCAACTCATTATTTTCTATTGATATGATACGAGTTTTTATTTTGAATTTTTGTTTATGTTTGAGTCACATCACCTGATTCCAGCAGCTTTCAAAGCTCGTTGATCATATCCTGCCATTGCTCTGTTATTGGGAAATTTATCATACTCTTGTGACCATAAGTGTACTCATTTGTTTGTTTGGAATTAAGCACAAAACTACGCATTGGGCTATCTGTGCTCTGCCCACCGCGGTATCGAAACCCGGTTTCTAGCGTTGTAAGTCCGCAGGCATACCGCTGTGCCACTGGGGGGACAAGGGTACTCATATTGAACGAGTTATAATTAACAGTATATTGTCAATTTGAATGATTCAGGAAATAACTTGTCCTCAAAAAATGTACTGTAATTTTAACTCGTTTGTACTTTTGGTTAAACAACAATATAGCTATATATACTTCTCCCTTTAATTGTTTGGAATTGTTTAATTTCTAAGTTAAGAGGTTTGGGTGATGTTTTATATTAACCTTATTTTTATGGTTTACTATCATATCGAGTTAGAGTATGTTATATAAAAAACGCGGAGTTTGGCCACATTGTTACAGTTCATGCTGCTACGTTCGGTCTTATAACATAACATTTTGGGACAAGATGGGACAAAACTAAATGGAAACTATTAATAAGTAAATTAAAAAAAGAAAAATCTTATAGCCAGCTCTTATCAATAATATATTTATCAAGCTTTCTCTTAAACTCACTTAAACTTACTGCCTCCACAACATTCAAAAGCCAACCATCTTGTTACAAATATATTATTGTCTTAGCTGAAGATGACTCCTACCCTGCCAAAATTTATATTTGTGTTCCCTAGCCCTACTATTCTCACTGTTAAATATGAAAAAAGATGATGCATCAAAACTATCAATTCCCTTTGCAATTTTAAACACTTCAATTAGAACCCCCTAACTTTTCTTTTTTTAAGAGAAAACAATTTGAGAGACTTCAACCTCTTTTTGTATGATAACCCCTCCATCCCAGGCACCATTCTAGCAACACTTCTCTGAACTCTGAAGCCCAAGACTGAACACAATATTCCAAATGTGGCCTAATCAGTGACCTATACAACGAAATTATAACCTCTTTAGACTTGTATTCAATATTTCTATAGATACTTTCTAAAATCCTGTTTGTCCTACCACTAGCAACACCACACTGCTTGGATGGATTTAGAGACTGATCAACTATTACACCATGATCCCTTTCTTTCACGACACTGTTAAGATTATTCTCATCCAAATTATATTTATAATTCGAATTGTGATAACCCACATGCATTTGTTATAATTACAACCCATTTGCCATTTATTTGCCCAACTCACTAAATGATCTAAATTCTCTTCATAGCAAGCGACACTCAAGACCTTAATCTGCAAATTTAAGTAATTTATTGACCCTTCTTTCACCCATGTCATTGATGTAACCAACCCATTTGTAACAACCCTCTGCTTTATTCCATCTAACCACTCTTCTATCCAAATTGCTAACTTATCCCCCACATCTACAGAGATAATGTTTTACAAGCCTTTTATGTGGCACCTTGTCCAATGCTTTCTGAAAATCCAGATACACCAGATCTACACTCTTACCTTTATCTACATAAGCAACAACTTTTTCAAAGAATGTCAAAAGATTTGTAAACAATATTTTCCCTTAGTGAAACCATGTTGACTATCCAATAAAATTTTTATCACCTCTCTTGAAAAGATGAGTTACATTAGCTGACTTCCAATCCTCTGGTACTTGCCCATTATTCAAGGACTGACAAAACATAGTAGCAAGTGGCTCACATATCCAATCATTAACCTCCTTCAAAACCCTTGGGGAAATATCATCTGGCCAAGAAGCCTTATCGTTCTTTAAACTTCCCATTTTTTTCTTATCCAGCTCAGAATTAATTCAGCCATCTAGTTCGATCTTGTTTCCATCTATCAACCGTTCAAGATGTGGAATATGCTTAAATCTTCATTAGTAAAAAACCGAGAAAAAAGCAAAATTTAACAACCCAGCCATTTCATAATCATCAGATACGAACCTTCCTTTATCATCTCTCAAGGGTCCTACCCCCCCCATACTAACATTTTGTTTACCCTTAATGTATTTAAAGAAATCCTTACTGTTAATATTTAGATTTTCAACCAACTTTTTCTCATACATCCTTTTTGATGTCCTAATTTCTTGTTTCACCAACTTTCTTGATCTTCTATAATCTTCTAAGTCTCCTGTCATACCAGTCAATTCAAAATTCTTAAATTTATGATGCTTTTCTTTAATTTTCTCTCTTATACTCTTTGTGAGCCAACCAGGTTTTTTTATTTGCAGCTACCCTTTTCTTTCTCTAAGGAATATGCTTACCTTGAGTATTTAAAATTTATCTTTAAAAATTCTCCACTTGATCTACCTGGCAATTGTGCATATTGCCAATAGCCCTGCTGTGTGAATTTTCTTTGCAAAAGGCTTCGTCGTAAGATTTCCATGTCCAAAGTACACCATTCCTCTTACAAAGGTTTACATAATCCATCTATTGTATGAGCACCATAGCTTCCTAGCGCCTGATTCAATAGACTGGTCGCATATAAATCCACAGGAGCTGTGTCCAGTGACTTGGCTCGTATGTCTTTTTATAGAATAGTATGAATAGCCGTTTCATTTTTTAACTACTTTTGTTATGCAATTGTTGAAGAATATGTCATGAAAGCAACTTGTACATTCGTGATTTGCGTCGCTTTTCCAGAGGGATCCCCTTCTTGATTATATTGCCTACTGTTGCCTGGGAAAAATGGGTGGCTTCTGCCACTGACCTTTGTGTTTGTGGATTCTCACCTGTTAAAAGACATCCTACTAGGCTTACATGGCTGGGGTACGACTTATTACAGACTTCTTTCTGGGTGATTCTGATGTCCCCATTTGATCCATATTCCTTTTGTTTTCCAATATCATTCATTAGAAAAATACCATAGTCTTGAAAAATATAAATCCCCAATCTGAACTAATCTTTATGATCTGAGTGTATGAACATTTGGTGTCAGAAAGAGTTGCTACATACCCTTTCCAACTTGCATAATGCAAAAAATATTAAAATGTATTCTACCACGACGCTAAAGTTTAAAAAGAAAGAGACTGGTTAGAAAGAACAGAAATCATTAGCGCAGTTGATCTTATATTAAAACGTGACAATGGTCCAAGCAACACCAGCCAACTTTAGCTGAGTTTATTCACCAGGCTTTCGCCCACACACTTAACCAGACTTGAGCTACAATCCTGTCGAAGCCTGGCATGGCCAGGTAGTTAGAGCGCTTGACTCGCAATCTGAGGCTTGCGGATTTTAAACTCCGTCCCACCAAACATACTCGCTCTTTCAGCCGTGGGAGCGTTATAAAGTGACGGTCAATCCCACTATTCGTTGGTAAAAGAGTAGCCCAAGAGTTGGCTGCCTTCCCGTTAGGCGTATAACCACTAAATTAAGGATGGCTAGCGTAGGTAGCCCTTGCGCGAAATTCAAAAACAAACAAATAATCCTGTCGCTAGGTAACAATATTCCTTAGCATTAAATCCCTGAGTCTTTGCATTTTACAATTTTGTATATAAACCCTTTATACTTAACTCTGTTATCATACCAGAAGAAGACATGTAGTATGTTCCCACAAAATATAAACACTTTCAGTGGCGGATCCAGGATTTTGAAAACGGGGAGGTGCGATGATTCTGAACGTAAAAGAAGAATTTTCGGGACTTCCCTGGTGAGGGTTAAATGGGTTATTTAGATTTGTTATAATGTTTGCTAGATGTTGTTGTTATTGCTTTTTTACTTTATTTAAATCGTTTTTTTTGTCAATTTATTATTATATTATCATAATATACTTACATGCACAAGTATCTCTCATTCTATTTCCAGTTATCGCTTAGAATAGTTCAATATTCTCTGTTTTGTTCCCGTTTTATTCCTGTTGTTCTTTGTTTCCTTTACCTGTGTAGCTTGGTTTGTGTATAATATCTCTCAGTCTTGTTACAGCTTTCGCTTACAATAGCCCAGTATTTGCTGTTTTGTTACAGTTTTAGGTCATTATCAGTACAGTTGTCATAATGCAGTTAAGTGTTCTGGTCTTCTTGTTGCAACCATAACCAATTACATTATAAAATAGCACGTCCTTCTAAAATAACGGACAAATAGAAATATTCTTTAAATAAAAATCGTTTTACATATATATATATATATGTCTGTATTTCGAATTGTTGCGTGAAGTTATTTTTGCCTTTTCAACCATGGAGGTCTTACAATGTGACAATCAATCCCATTATTGTTGGTAAAGAATAGTTCAAGAGTTGGCAGTGGGTGGTGTTGACTAGCTACCTTCTCTCTAGTCTATCACTCCAAAGTTACTAACAGCTATCATATATAGCCCTTGTGCAGCATTGCGTAAAATTCAACAAACAAACATTGGTCACATATTTCGCTTCACAACATTAATTCTTTTCCAAGGAGGTCAAAGCATTATTCTCCAACTTATTATATTTTAGTGTAAAAAACAACATTATGCCAAATTCAATCTGAACTTCCGAGTCATTAGTTTATTTCACGTGCTAATCGTATACTTTATAATTACCGCAGGGTAAACTGACTAGAGAAAGAGTTGCACCCGAATTAATTAAACACCGCTCAAACTATTGAATATTTAATATATTTTACTTACATGTTGGCACAGCAACATGTCTGCGGACTTACAACTCAAGAACGGTTTCGATATCCGTGGTGGGTAGAGCACAGATAGCACACTGTGTAGCTTTGTGCTTAATTACAAACAAACAATCTTACTTGTTTAAATATGACTTTCTGGTAGGAAGAGGATTGCACCAATACAAACTAATGTTCGTTCTCTGTGGGTATTTCACTTCTAATTTCTCAAGGATATATCTTGAAAGGAAAATAATAAACAACCCATATTAAGTTTCACACCATCAGCTGGTTCCGTAGTGGAGTTCACTTCCCTAGGAATAGTGGCTAATTTTGGAAGGCCTTTAGAGATCTTGATATCATACAAGATTTGTTATTTTAAACTCATTGCTACTGAACTTTGGTTTAGAGGTCTCACGTGTTTACAATTAGAGATACCAGAGTGAAAGGTAATTGCTATTAATATTAATTTCCTCAGTTCTTTTACCTACTATATGATTTTTTCTAAATACGCTTTTGTTAAGTTGATATCAACACAGACGTACAAATTTGGTGGAAATAAAAAAAATTAACCTGAAAGGAACTGTTGCGGGAACAGCACTTCCAAAATTGGATATGTTTAAGCAAAATTAGCAATTAATTTTGAAAGTTAATAAAATTAACCTCTAAAGTATACGTATTTCTGTTAGCTGAAACAACACTTCAAAAATTGGATATGTTTAAGCAAAATTGGCAATTAACTTAAAAAGTTCATAAAATTGACCACTAAAAGTATAACGTATTTCTGTTAGCTGAACCGTGGTTGGTATAAATGAGAAGGAAACTAATCTTCTACTACATAAATACGAAAAGCTGTCCGTCTGTCACGCCGATATCTTGGCCGCTGTGGTACCAATCGACATGCAACTTGTAAGAAACGACGGCGCTTTTTGCCGCAACAAGCAAGTTTGTCTTTTAAAAGGAGACACAATGGTGCAACATCATCAAATTGTATCTAATCGGAACCCTCGGCTGCAACTTTATAATAATTCGCATGTTTTACCCGCAGCACATTTCAATTTTGAAAATGCCAAATTAAAGCACGCTGCTTTAGCTCAGCAGGCTCATAAAACCAAAACCAGGAAGACAGTTCAAAGAGAAGATCCCTAAATTCATAATGAAATTCACTACCTTTACCATCATAATTAATAATTTGCAGAATAATGCAGTAGGAATATGTCTTTGGGAATCAGTTTTTTCGCATGTTTCAATCTATAAGGATTTATTAAAAAGAACATTTGAACATAACTTAAAATATACAGAAATCAAGATGTTAATCAAGCAATACTTAAAGGAGATGGCCAAATATACATAAAAATGTTGTTTTCGTGAAATACTAGAAATAGGATAGTCATTCTCCACACATGTATTGCTACCATATTATAATTAATGTTTAGAAAACATGTTCATAAAACATTTATTTAGATACAATTTTGAGAAGATATATTCTATTAGATAAAATATTAGATATATTTTAAGAAATAATTAATCATTATTTCCCGTCATATGAGACAATGATGATGTGAAGGACATTGAGCTTGTTATTTATATATCGGTGTGGTCATTAGATGGTGCGACAAGTGTGGCCCAGCCGATAATGTTCCATTCTGATGCCAAATCCTTTGGCAGTAATGCGCATGCAATTTTTTGCGTTATTATACTAATTTAGTGTTGTTTATGTTATTTAGTGAAAGTAATTTTAATTGTTAACTTGTTTTATTTAATAAATACTACTGCTTCCGTCTGTCACTTTAAACTAGCAAACGGATACCATGCGAGTTAGTATTATTACAAACACTAATAGTAAGTTACTGTTACTAAGTGTTAATGTTACTACCACTTTAATACTACTAGTTAGTCATCTAATTAGTGTTAACTGCAAGTTTGGCATTCAAAAATGGAAACTAACATAACAATACATTAATAATTTAAAGCAGCGTATTAGTGTAATTACTTAACCGATCTTTAAGATAATATTGCTTAGTATTAATATAATACTATTAATATTGATAAATAAGCCTAAACTAAAGGCTGATTAAATTCGCATGATAAAAGAGTGTTTAAAATATAACCGTTAGGTGACTAAAGTTTGTTTGTAATTAAGCACAAAGTTACACAATGGGTTATCTGTGCTCTGCCCACCACGGGTATCGAAACCCTGATTCTAGCGTTGTAAGTCCGCAGATATACCGCTGTGCCACTGAGGAGCGTGACTAAAGTAAAATGTAATAATATTATGCAATGTAGAATATTTTCTAGCATTTTGGGTGGATATTTGCAAATTAATAACCTACAATTGGTTAGTTTATTTTCACCTTGTTTTCTTCTGATTGATTTTTAGTGGAGAAAGCAGTACTACTACTGGTATTTTGAAGTGATTAATGTCAACTGAAGTGTTTCAGTTTCAGGTCTACTTGGAGCAAGGTTTTGGGTATTATTTAACAATAACTTATGTTCATGTGCTCGTTTTGCTAGCTTATGAAATATTCATTTTAAAGAAGGTTAACCACAGTAATAGCAAATAATAGCACTTGGATATACATCTCAATAAAATGCAGTTCATAAATAGTTGGATCCTACTACTGTGTCAATGTAATAAACTGTGTATCTTTCAAATTTTGGTAGTTACCTCAAATTACCTCATTTATGCCTATCTTTCAGGTTCTTGTTATAGTAATGTGTAAAAGTTTATCTTGAAATATGGCAGCTACAGTACTGTCTTTTTTTGAAGTATACATCTTATACATCCACACCTATTTCAATTGTTTGAAATCTGGATATTTTGTGGATGATATGCAAAGAAACTTAATTTTCTATATCGATTTTTTTAAACTTCCTTTGTAGTGTGGTTATAATTGAGCCTTGTAGTGCCTTCATGGGCTAATTATAACTGGACCGAATATCAGCTACAAGAAGCAAATCAAGGAAAACATGTTAATGATATCCTAGCTATTAAAGGAGGCAGATGTATTAGATAGCCACAAGAAAAAAAAAACACCATAAGAAGACCATGTGATGATAAACTAAAGAAGGATGATGTCGCTTAGTTTGTGTTTTTTAATATAAACTTTTCCTCATCATATCTTGTAGAATTTGTGGCTATTTTGTTATTAAGCAATAAATTATCATTTTGACCAAAAGTTATATATTCATCTCTTACATTTTCATTTAAAATAACTTGTGGCCATGAGAACAATTTTACAGTGGTTACAGTTTCAGATAGACTGAAGTTGAGAAATGAAAATCTTGTCTTTGAAATCCAAGATCCTCTCTACTTCTAATCGAAGTAATTAATCACATAGCACACAACATACTAACAAATGATCAAGGGCATTGGACTTTGCCTCCTCTATAATTTCCTTTTTTAATTTATACTTACAAAACTAATTATTCAGCCACAATTATGCAATTATCACAAATATGCAATCTACTAAACCTAGTGTTCAGATTTGTAGTACAGGTTCAGTTTAAATATTTCTTTGCTAATTTCAGGAGTAGCTATATATCAAATACAGGAGACACATCTGTTTTGTGAATGGTTTCTCAGTTAGAACTTAAAAGAGTAGATTTTGCTAAAAGTAAAGAAGTCGCGATTCGTACGTATGGTTGCATACTTGTGTGGCAATAAAAACATTTTAAGTTTAAAAAAGCCATTAAGAGTGTGCAAAAACTTAAATATAACACTTCCAGAAAGCTTTAACTGACATTAAAAGACAATTTTGTAAATCAATCGGCTAATTCTATATACGAAATTGTACTTATACGTATTCGTAATTTTTCTTTTTTTATCTCAGGCTACTTAGTATTTATCAGGGTGGGCTCATGCATCTAAAAGTGACATGCGTAGGCTGCAAAGTGGAATGTCAAATAGTGCCAATGCCTCTCCTGCGAACGATTAAAACTCTGGTAGTTTGTCCCTGCAATGTTATCTGTCAAGGCTGAGTTGCAAAACGATGTTCAAGAGGTTCTCATGACAATTTTGATTAAAGAAAAAGTCAATTGATAAAGTTGCTAAAAGAAAAGAGGACGACATCAAGGGACTCCTGCTGGCAGGTTTATATTGAAAAACTTTACCTGAAATGTTGAAATATGTAAAAGTGTCAAGTTTTGAGTAATGTTTATTGCTATGAATGGTTGTTTCGTTACTCGGATGTTGATGCCACTCGGTATTCTTCAAGTTCGAATACCACCAGTTTGGCTGGACATAACCTCAAACAAGTAGGTGACGGATTTTATTCTTGCCTTGGGCCACATCCCCTTAAGCAGGCTTCTTAGTACATTTTTATAACCCTCCATTTCCTAGTTAATTGCAAGTTTTCAAAGCTGATGTTTCAGTCTTTATTGTTTTTAGGTAAGATACACTCTTATCATTTCATCACTTTAATTTTCATTGCTCTGATGACAACATTTCCATGAATGGTCGCTGGCCTGCTTCAAGCTGTCATTACCAAAGATAACTTCAAAGATGTCTGTTATGTTATTTAAACAGTGTCTTGTTTTTTTGTTTGTTATTACTCCTTTTTAAAATTTTACTTATATTATTTACATTGTCAGGTTTACTTGATATATGGTACATAAACCTTTACTCTTACATAGATTCAACCATATCTTTCTTTTGGTATTGAAAGTGCCACAAAGCTATTCGTATCTTGTCGTCGACACGTGACCAAGATATGAGGATAAGGATAAAATAATCACCTCATTTCACCTACGTGGTCATCAACCATTGTGTAAACAATCATTATGCATACTCATGTCAAAATAATCATCACATAGACAAGATCAGAATTAATAAAATCCCAGAATCAAGTAAATAAAGATAAAGGAAGCTGAACCAAAGTATTGGACAGATTCAGTTCACATCACAAGAAAAACACTTATCCTAACGTACCTGTTAGATTAAGTTGATCTTTACAAATGGGATTCTCGTAAGAACAATGATGTTGTCTGACGTGTGTTTATGTGTAAATATCAAAATACACTTTGTATGTATCTTGGGAGCATTTAAAATGAATAAATATTGATATATGTACATGGTATCCTCATGTATTTACTAACGATCATGCATTATATATAACATATTACACATATATCATACTTATAAGTATGCATAATAATAGCAAATATATTTTACAAACTTTCAGGAAAAATTTTAGCACGTCTCTCATATAGCTAGTATAAAATGCTTTATGAAGAAAATTTGAAATGCAAAACTCAAAACACCCCTTATCTTATCACCTGTCAATTATGGCTACTATGACAACAACGTCAAAGAATTTGTAAAAAAAGCTGGCAACAAAAGAAATAGTCCTAAGATAACGTATAAACAAGTTTGTTAGATAATAAGAAGTGTTTATATTGTCATTATTCCCGACATTTTGCATTCACGATTCTAAGAATAACATCTGGCCTCCAGAAGGCATGCTAAAATTGATTTTGTGAATTCTTTTGTTTTAGGATAAGTAAAACAAATAAGAGTTTGTTATTATTTGTGCCTGACAATGTTAACTAAATTTTTATGCATTATTGCAATGGGATTTTAGCATAACGAAATTACAATTTATATGCAATACTATTCATAAGACAAGAAGTCATAAGTTAAAGAAATTTCGGAAAGCTCACATGGATAGATATGAATTAATGAAGAGCCTTTAAACATATTATCATTGCTTATGGCGAATCGAATTAATGGTTTTGAAGGTTTATAAAGAGTCCAAATACTTTATCACAGTTGGCTACAAAATTAAGAGTTTGTAGAATTGTATCATCTTTCGAATTAAGTATTTTTGATAAAAAGAGCTTTTTTATATAATTCCAATAAATGCTTTTCAAGATAAGTCAGATAGTTTCTTTAAAAAGAACAGTAAAAAAATTCACAGTATTTTTGTCAAATGAATTGTTAGCCGCTATACTCTAATGATAAGATAATTTATGTCTTAAATAAGACCAACAAAGCTACACAATGGGCTATCTGAGCTTTACCCACTGCAGGTATCGAAGCTAGATTTTTTTGCATTATAAATCTATTGGCATAGTGCTGAGCCATCAGAGGACAAATAAAGAATAATAATAATGGTTGGAGACGGCTTGAATGGGTAATGAAGAAAAACCTTAATATAAGTTTAACATAACAGAAAATGTGGTACCTGATGATGACAGGAGTCCCTTGATGTCGTCCTCTTTTCTTTTA
>NW_013667951.1:170079-177609 GCF_000517525.1 Limulus polyphemus
AGTCGTAATTGCTGTGGAGCAGAAAATCATGATTAATGCAGTGCAATGTATTTATCGCGGAACTGATCAACACAGTCAATTATAAGATTATTTAGAAGTATAGTTATATACTTTGATTCGGCTAGTTTTCCTCTGGTTCTGAAGAAGGACATTCTTTACTCATAGAATGATATTAAAAGTGGAAGGTACTTGAGAATATCAGCACCACATCCAACTTAATATTTTAGTTTGTATGCTAATCAAAGAATTAGTCATGTTGAATTGACTTTAGACATAGAATTATTTCAAGGGATATAGTCAGGCCACTCCTGCTAACAGAAAAATATTTCTTATAACTTATTTTGTTTTCTATACATAATTATTTTAATTGATTTGACTTTCTATATTTAACGATTTAACTCAACATGCTACCGTGTTTGTGTAATGCTTGTAATGATACCTATAACTGCCTGTTTCTGTGTAGCTCTGTGTTTGTAGTGTAGTTGAAATAGGCGGCTCAAGTTTAGTTTAGTTATCAATTCGAGTAGTTATATGTACTACACCATTTCGTGTATAAGATAGTCTGCAAATTGTTAGCTCAGTTACAGAAGATATAGACTGAGTTTACGATAGTGAAGTGTGTTAGTCTTTTTTTTCTCGTTTAATATAGATTGTGGATGTTTTGTTTTCTGTAGGATAATATGTATATTGGTATTATCGTTTATTTCATTTTATTGGATGGTCGTGTTTTATTCTCAGATTTGAGATGTTAAATGTTTTAATATGTGCTGGGATGAATAATGATGCACATATTTTCACATTTTTGTTTCTATTAAGTATAGAGTCTATATTTTGTTTTGTTATACTAAGCTGCTCGAATAAAAAGGTCCCCCAGTGGGACACCAGTAAGTCTACAGATTTACAATGCTAAACTCCAGAATTCGATTCCTCGCAGTGAACACAGCAGATAGCCTTATGTGTGGCTTTGATCTAAAGCCAACAATCAAAATTGAGTAAAAAAGTATCTTGGAAGTGTTACATGAATTTTTGGATCTCTGCATATTCTTCTGTTTGATTATATTGTGTTGGTATGGTTTCAATTTGTTTAGTTTTTCATTATATTTATACGTAGTTCAGTGTTTTTAAAGTGCTGTTGCCAAGGTGATATTGTTTCATGTTTTGATTGCCCCTAATGTGTTTTAATCTCATTATACATTTATGTATTGTGTGTAAATGGAGTTGGTGCCTAGATTTTGGGTAAGAGTTATCGGTTTTCTTTAGTGCGAGTTATGTGGATAGTGTTGTTCATGGAACCAGAAGAAGAAGAAGAGTTAAGAGTCTAGTACGGTATGTATTAATGTTCTTCTGCTATGTGATTCGCTTGCTATATGTCAGTTGACAATATAAACCATATTGTGTACCTGAGAGTTGGAGTGCAGAATGAGATTTACAAACAAGAAATTAAAATACTAGTTGGTACTTAAACATAATTCGGTCCCAGGGGTATCTATGACTTGTCATGATTTTATTGTCATGATACTGACTTCTTGAATATATATAAGTTTATAAGAGTAAAAAAATCATAAAAGTGTATTTTCCTTATATTATGCAAACCAAAAGGCTAAAAATTCAAGCAGCTGGTGTATTACACTGAAGTAGTAGTGTAATCACTTCTTAAATATATATATATATTATATATTGTTATTATATTGCTACTACTATCTGGTCGAGTCTATGTTAAATAAAGTTTTTATGTCGAAAGATAGTAATATATTTTTTTGGGTTAGTTTGAAGTTTTCGATTCTATTGACAAAGTCTACATAGTTTTTGAAAAAAATAGTGTTTGGTTTCAAGTATTTAGCAACGTTTTGTAACGGCGAGCCTATGCTAGATACTATATATCTGTAAGGAATGTTGTCCTTGTGAATTTTTGAAAGAGCGTAAAAAACTGGGGGGAATAAAGTGTGGGAATAAGGGTACCTTTTTACCGACTCGACTACGCCAGCTGGTTTAGATCAACCAATGTTACTCAAGTATTGCTACTATTGTATATTATCTTATATGCTTACTGTTTTCTTACTACTGCTATTCCCAAATGCTATCAGCTTTCTGATCTTCTATTACTATCTATTCATCACTGCTTGTTATGTCACTCATTTTATATGTTCATACAGAGTGATAGTTCAATCTACATATTTTGAGATATGCTCACTGTCAACTCTATTGCCCTATCCTGTCACAGTTAAAGAACCAATCTTGCTCTCTGAGGTTTGGGTACGATCTATAGGTTTAGTCTTTGTTATTGGAGAGAAGTCCTAATTTTTTGCACTCTCAGTAGAACATCTTGAATTGGGCTTTTCTTGTTATACAGTCCTAGTGGTGTTCCAGCAGTCGTTGACTGTAATACATAAACCAATCAACTTATAACCACTAATAGATCCACCATCTTCATGACAGAGCTATTTTAAACTGACTTGCAGCTAGAAACTGAACAATACCCAATGCTTTAGTTCCAACTTTTCAAGGAAGCATTTTAGTGTAGCCACTTCACAACATACAACAATTGACAACCTGCTGCTGCCGCACTTGGGAATGCTTTCCCATAGAGATACCACACATTATATGCCACGATTTCTTCTGCCCATATTTTCCACTTAGTGAAATATATGCTGCACTTCTTCGACCATCACATCACAAGCATTAAATGAACACTTACTAGGGTGCTCAATTCCATCTGACTTCTGCTAGTCAATTCTTTCCATCATATACAAATGCTGGACCTAGCTAGCCATGTTGTCAAAAAGAGGCATCTCAAGTTGTGATCACCATAACCACTGTCATTCATTGACCTTAGTTATTCCAACATTGATGCCTAAAGACCATAGTTACTTCTCTAAGCAGTTATTTGTAAGCTCCAATTCTTGCTGAATTGCTTATAGCCTGAAACCAGATTGTCATTCTGCTTGATGTACCTGACAAAGCATGGAAGAAAACTCCGTATACAATAAAATATTCATTTTTATTGAATTTTGTCCTTGGACATGGTACCTTTCCAGTGCTTCTATAGGTGCTCCTATGCTGTAAAAATAAAGTTGCTTACCTGTGAGAATCTAGAGGAAATACATTAAAATGGTAGAAACTCAAGGAATATATCAAAGAGAGATTATCAGTTATAACTCACTCCTATCACTCAAACAATTAAAACCAAGTATGGCACCAAAACGTTCTTTTTAACCTAATCTGTGATATTCTTGTTAAGTGAGACAAAAGAAGGCAAATTAGTCCCAGAATAACAGGAGAATTGGTAGGATTTAATTGACAGACATATACACAATCAAGAGAAACAGTGAAGAAATTTACACATAAAATTGAAAAACTGGAACACTACTCTCTGATATGGGGCTCTGAGATATGACAGATTCCTTCCCCAAATATCTTTCCCTTTGCAATGCATAGTACTATCTATACCCACCCCTCCATTACGAAAATGGTGATATCGTTCGCACTTCCCTACTCAAAAAACGCATACACGTTACTTCTTTAATTGTATAGACAAATGCGTATTTTAATAGATTGAAGACACTGATGGCTAATTTATGTTTAATATTCTGCAGGCTCATAAGGAATATCTAGTCGGTCGGTGGTAACTTTACGGACTCACAACACTAAAATCCAGAGTTCTATTCACAGCAGTAGACACAGCACTAGCCAATGTGTAGCTTTGCGCTGAAAAACAACATTAACGTTAAGAGCTCATAAGGATGATTATTTGTTTGACAGATTGGTCACAGAATTCACTACTATGAGTTTATTGTTAAGCAACTCTCTGGTTGTGATAGGCCCATAATGAAAAACTGAAGTTTAAAGATATATGCCCTCAAGCTTACCACTGACAACTCAGCTTAGTCATCCAGTGAATTACTAAACTGTACATTAAGAAAAACCTACTTCAGTTTTATGAAGCAGATCTCATGCCTATTATTTTCCATGAAAGTTAAGAACAGTTTGGATTTTGTGCAAAGCTGGTTTTAACAACATATACGAATTGCCGACCTCTGCAAGTTATACTACACAAACTGAAATACTTCTGATACATCATTTCATCCACTTCTTCAATTACCCAATTTTCGTGCAAGTTTGTGCTCGTTGAAACTATTTTTACTGTATTTGAGAAGAGAGCGTTTGTCAACCCACTATTTCCGTTGTTCCTTTATTTAAAGCAATTTCATCCGGATAAAGCGAGCTAACGATTAAAAAAAAAGTTCGATTCAAACGCTCATGACAACTTGGGTTGAATAGCTAGCGTCAACCTCCACAGGGTGTAATTATAACTCAGCTTAGTCATCCAATTATGAAAGTTTTGACTCATCCTACGTCACAAGGATCTTCATTTACTTTCTTGTTTTGTTAAGTTGTTAAGAGTCTAAGATGAGTACGGTATGTATTAAATATATTTCTTAAACAAGAATTAAGACCAAATGGGAAAGATCACGTTAAACGAACCTACATTTAATTTAGAGTAAACAATAATAATCATTACTTAGAGGTATCATAAACATAAAATCAACATTGTATAAAAGAAATAGTAAACATGTAAAAAAACTCAGTAAAAGTATATATATAAATCATAAAGAAAAATAAATATGAGAAGATAACAAATAGTAACATGAAAAAAATCTTCGGTGAAGGTATCGTAAAAATGAAAATTATGTTCAGTGAAAAGTGCCATCAAACGAATTATGCGGTAAAATGCATAATAAAAATACAGAAAACCATCAGTGAACGCTAGACCACATATAACGAGAACCTTAAATGCAAGGTAAGAGTAAAACAATAAAATAATTCAATCCCGGTTTATGTCTGTTGATCAAAAGACTTTCCTTTATACGCTCTGTTCCCTGTTTACCTTTAAGGAGGTTTTAAATTGTCTTATACTCATAGGCTCATTACATTCATTCAACGCATGCTTCCTGTTGCTTCAAAATGATGTTGAACATAAAATGCTTGTTCTTGTATGCAAACTGTTAATCATCTAGTGGTGAATCCGTTATAATCTAAGGAACATTTATATCTATATATCACATTAAAAGTGTTAAATATAGGTATTAGATCCTTATACCTGGATAAATACTGCAATTTGCATACAGGCTCCAAAAATTATTTCCATTTATCTTTTATGTATGCACGATGACATAACTTACGTAACTGGTTTCTAATCAAAATAACCTGTTTACCTCGTAAATCGTAGGATTAAGGAGTTTTTTGCTCAGCAACATTCCAATTAGGTTGTGTAGAAATATTCTTATTGTTTAAATAGTTTTGAATAACATTATAAGAAACAAACTTTTAGTAAAAGTTGTCAATTCAATTCAGTTCAAATGTGTCTTTCAATCAATCTAAATTCAAATGGTTCTTTAAAACAGTCTAGATTCAAATGGTTCTTTAAAACAGTCTAGATATAAATGGTTCTTTAAAACAGTCCAGATTCAAATGGTTCTTTAAAACAGTCTAGATTCAAATGGTTCTTTAAAACAGTCTAGATTCAAATGGTTCTTTAAAACAGTCTAGATTCAAATGGTTCTTTAAAACAGTCTAGATATAAATGGTTCTTTAAAACAGTCCAGATTCAAATGGTTCTTTAAAACAGTCTAGATTCAAATGGTTCTTTAAAACAGTCCAGATTCAAATGGTTCTTTAAAACAGTCTAGATTCAAATGGTTCTTTAAAACAGTCTAGATTCAAATGGTTCTTTAAAACAGTCCAGATTCAAATGGTTCTTTAAAACAGTCTAGATTCAAATGGTTCTTCAACTTGAAGACAAGCAATATCCATTATATACCTTGCTAGATGAATATATCATTTCCATTCCCGCGATGCAACCAGGGATATATTGTATTAACCACTAGAAGGCTTTGCAGTCAAATAACGAACATCGTAGCGCTAAAATTTACAAAATATTACTACTAATCACTGTCTACGAATGTCATGTTGTACCTAATCCTAGATTTTCCCAATTCATTCTTCTTTATCAAGAATAATTCGATCTTACAATACTTGATTCTTTTGTCATTAAACTAAGAAAACCAGCTCTTAACTAGAAGATGAGTGCATTGCCACAACATCTCGTCTACAATTGTGAAAAACGTAAAGATAAGAACAGAACATGAATTTCTACCGCGAACTAAAATTTTATCACATTACATTGTGAAAATATATTCCTATAATATTTAATAATAAATCTCCATAGACATATAAGTAAATAATTTGTTTTTGTTAAGAGCAAAGCTACACAGTGAGCTATCTGTACTGTGCCCATCACTGATGTCGAAACCTGAACTTTAGCGTTATAAGCCCTCAGACTTACCGCTGAGCCGTGGGGAAGGGGAGAAGAAAAACATAATAATACTGCGCTTTTAGAACTGTTATAATCTACTTATCAATCGCATATGGCATTAGTTGTTTTGGGAACTCACATAGAAATAAGAAGCAAAAAGAATTGTATCGGTTACTACACCTATTCAGTCTTACACGAATATTATACCCTAACAGAGGTCAGTGACTAAAACCAACCACACGTCTCAAGCAAGTGTATGCAACATAATCAGAAGGGTTTCCGTCTGGAAAAGTGATTTAATCTAAATACGTGTACACAAGCTGTTTCCACCAACATGTCTGTTCAACCATGATATAATTCAATCAGCTTGAGTTCAAACCTGTATTTATGCTATTCCATATGTGGCAACATAGGATGTAACGACATGATGAGACTCACATAGCATAATGAACCCTTTGTATCCGAAGGCTAGTGGGTGGGTCTGAGTAACCATCAAATGCTATGGTATTTGGTTATCAAGGCTACATAAGATCACCTACACTTAAATTCGAGTCCTTCTGGATCATGTTACACGAACTGTTATGGCTGGGGTATGTTAGGAGGAAAGGGGGAGAATATAATGGTTGACTTGTAGAGGACCTCCGGAACTTGTACACTTGCCATGTTTACAGGAGGGCTTTTCACGAGTTGCAACTGTGTATCAGCCAAGTTCCTGGATCTCAAACGTATTAATTTTGTGCATCTTACAAGCGTGTCTATAAAAGTTGAGACTGGGTATCATCAGAGAGGCCTCTGGGCACAAGAAGTGCTATTTTTTTATATAAATCAATGGTGAGGTTAACAAATAGAATGTTCGATACTGGTCGTAAACAATCCGCATTGGTTGGACCATTCCAAACAGCAAGGAGCGCAAAAAAATTATGGTGTGGTGTGGTTTGTGGAAAGCTCATGTGTTGGGGCCATTTTTCTTCAATGAACATGTAACTGGTGAGATTTATCTCGCCATGTTGAGAGACCAGTTAATAACCAAACTTGAAAGGCTAGGTGAATGACTTCCTGACTGGTTCCAACAGGATGGCGCCCCTGCCCATTTCGCCACGGTGGTAAGAGATTGGCTGAATGACAATTTTCCTAACTGGATTGGAAGACGTGGTCATGTGGAGTGGTCTCCTCGTTCACCAGACCTTAGCCCCCCTTGACTTCTTTTTCTGGGGTAT
>NW_013667951.1:177906-182819 GCF_000517525.1 Limulus polyphemus
CACGTGAATCTTGCAAAGTGCATCAACCTTTGCATCACAAATGATGGAAATCATGTTGAAGATGTCATTTGTTAATATTCCAATTGAATAAAATGTTGTTGAAAATTGCATTTCTTGAAAATGTGCATTTTTGCCTATGTGTCCAGTCTTTAGGGACACCCTGTATATATATATGTGTGTTTAAAAAGTGTATGGGACAATAAAAGTCAATATCTCTTCGGGGATATATATTTCATCACATAACAAAAGTGAGGACACTGTGAGCTTTCTTGCCTTATCTAGCCCCGAGTGGCACACTGGTATGTCTGCGGACTTACAATACTAGAAACCGGGTTTCGATACCCCTGGTGGGCAGAGCACAGATTGCCCATTATGTAGCTTTGTGTTTAATTACAAACAAACAAACGCTTTGTCTAAGTTCTTTGTGTATAGTTTATTGGTCGGTTGTCAAGTTGTATTAGAAAGTTCGACCTACGAACGTCGCACTAATGAGGAATTTTACGTATAATAGTTAAGACAAATATATAAATGGATACATGAGCGTATATAGAAATAGACAAAACAAATGAAATCATTTGAAAGAGTAATGGTATTGTATAATAATTAAGATCTTCATATATGAAGTTTTGGTTAGTGGGCATTTTTTGGAACTGTATTCCTTAAAATCCATGTCACTTTAGCTATCAAAACGAAATGTCCAGGATTCAAATAGTGTCTATCTAAAACTGTATGTATTAATTAATTTTTAGGCCTGTTATCTTGAACTGTTAGTATTGACATTTTAGTAATTCGTTATCTATTCAATATCTATGTTAAAGTTTTCAAATTTTGGGTTTTATCCTAGCCACTTCTTTTTACTTGGAAACTTTATGACTATTTTCTCTATTATTATTATTTTTTTTTAGCCTTGACAGCAGGACCTTTTAGAAACAGGTAGTTCATTAAAATATATTACTGGAATGTAAGTGTGGATGATCTTATGTAGATTTAGCTACAAGAGCTTATAGTATGTAATGGTTCATTTAAATATCCTTATCCATCACGATTCGAATTTAAGTGTGGGTGATCTTATGTAAGTTTAGCTAAAAGAACCTATAGTATTTAGTGGTTCATTTAAATATCCTTATTCATCACGATTCGAATCTAAGTGTGAATGATCTTATCTATTTGCTATTATCAAATGTCCTGATTTGGCTTAAAGTAATCGAGTAGGAGCAGTAGAATAACAAGACGTTTTGACAGAAAATGTATTAAGGAGTGAGTCTGGATTATTTGACCTCAACCAAATCTGAAACAAAGAAAGATACCAGACACAATGTACAGCACAGTTAAATAATCTTTATTTACCACTGCAAAATAATCAAACTAGAACAAGTATATTTTGTGGCACCTTTGCTGAAGAGCTCTGAAGAAAAGAACTGAAAATAAAACAAAACAACAACATTATATACATGTAACAATAACACTATTATTTTCAGGAGCAGGCACTACCCATGTGGCTGTTGGTCATTCCAATCGCAAAATAAAGAAGTTCTATCCTCTAAACCTAACATGCTAGTAGAAAACACCACTGTTCAGTGGGTAACTAGAAGTTGAAAATTAGCTGACAAAAGAAAAGAATAATGCTGTGAGTCTGGAGTCCAAATATGGTTATGTATCAAATTTGTGGGGTCCAAATAAGGTTTCTTAATAAATACTTTTTTACTGAATTTCATGATAATTAACATAATGCAGAAACGTTAAGGTCGAATTCCTCAAACCTTGTTATGGATGTGGAAACGTGTAACGTGGCTCCACATTTTGTTTACATTGTTTCGAGTATTTCTGACCACAATGGACAAAACAGCACAGTAAATCACATCGTTTCTGGAGAAGGTGTATGTTACGTATTGAGAATTTGAAATAATCCAAAGTCGCGTTAAATAATTTAACTTTTAATAGTTGAACTGTACTCTGGATTTAGTGTTTAGATATATGCCGGTATTTTATTTCATTTACGCTATTTGCCAACAAGATTGATTCACACCGTTTTTGTTTTGAAACAAATACGTTTATTGTATATATACAATAATATAATTTACAATAGCAACTATTATGATTAATTATTACAAACCAAATTTCATAAACATAAATTTCACTAACTTACAAATAGCCTAAAATCGTCTTCCTAGTTCAGAGTCTCCTTGATATCCAGCGAGTTAATTTGAAGTCGATGTGCATACAATTTGGCGGGAAGCTAGCTAGCTTTGTCAGGCACTGAATTGTTGGACCATTGAAGTAAGATTATATTTTCGTAAAATCACTAATGTCTGATGAGAAATTAGTAATATTATTGGAGAGATATTAACGTTTGATGGGAATTCACTGACGTTCGAAATTTATAGCTGTTCCTGGCCAAGTGTCGTATATTTTGTGGTTGATAAGGGTTAGCAAAATCACAGTTTATAGCTTACACTGTTATAACAGTTTCATAGTAGACTTGTCTCCTCTGTTCTCTGTTGTTTTAGGCGCGTCGCCTTTTTATAGGCGCTATATTTAACCGGATACGGAAATGGATATATATTGTTGATTCTTATGTTCACGAATATTCTACAATCTTGGAGAATTGGCGGGAGTTTCGCCATACGTAACTAACGCGGTAAGCTAGACACGCCCTCAAATATAAACTTATTCGAAACAAACGCTGACTTTAGAATAAATATATAACAAATTCGATATACACAACACATATATGATACTACAAGTCACGCATATTTCTGAATACAAATTCAATCCAAACAACGTTCATATTAAAAATAACTACATAATACTAAATTCTTTACAGTGTACTATAAATATTTGTTTGTATCTTGTTGGCATTGTTTATAATTGTGTTTGAAAATGATGCTGCTATTAACGTTAATGAATATATTACTAAAATGGAGTATCAACAAGTGAAGTACTCAGTGGGTTACTTCAGAAGCGCATGCTGATTAGCTGCCTTAGGGAAGGGGTGATGTCGTCTACGAAATGGCACCAAAGGGATGAAAAAGACAATGATGTCATAGTTCCATGAAGTGGCACCAAAGGACATGTTGCTAGGGTAGAGGTTACATTATAAAGTGACTCACAAGAAAGCATGCTGTTAGGGGCAGATGGTGTTACTATAGATGGACGAAGAGCAGTGTTACCTTATGGTGATAAGATCATCAAAATGCATACACATCTAATCATGTCTCAACTTATGTTTAATTCATTATTTAATTGGTTCTGAGAAGTGTTTATCACACCTACTATTTTGCTTTTATAAATAAAACTGTGAGACAAGTGTATATTTGACTATTGAATATACTTTTACTATGTGATTACATCATCAACATTATACTTTCACTTCTACATTTAATTACATGTCTTAAAAAGTTACAAGTAAAACTAATATTTTAACGAGACAGTTAGTATAAACGATTGTGTTTTCAGTCGATAAAAAATTTCCACATGTCATAAAAGTTTTGAATACTGTACAAGTAAAAACCATAATTTAATGAGACATGTATTATATTATAGCTGATAATTTGCACTACATATTTCATATAAAATGTTCTATCACTATTTTATTTTATAGGTAACTCAATTATTTGAACCAGACAAATATATACCTTTACAATTATCCATTGCATTATGTACAAAACACTTATCAATCAAGGCATTAAATAATTTTTTCCATATAAATGAACATAGTTTAGAACCAAAAAAAGTTATGTAAAATTCTTGTATTTTGCAGAATTTAGTAAAAAACAAATACTGTAACAATTTTGTTATATAAAGTTGACAATCATAATTTGTCCTACGATGGAAGAATATACAAAAAAATGTGTATATAATTGCCGGTAACAATAAAAAAGGGTCTTGACAAAATATCTCAATTCTATTGTTTTTATTACATCTATTGTTTTACATTTTGCAGCTACAACCATTTACTGTACAATGTAAATAAAATCACAGGCTTAACAAGTATTACACATGCTGAAACATTTATTAACAAAACTTCAAGTATTAGATACACTATACTAGAAACATCTTAGTTTATAAAATACTGGATCGTCTTGTTTGAGATAGTTTTCATACAACTTTTGAACTATTCTAGATTATGCCAACATTAGTATTTGTTTATTTCACTTTAGCGTTCGAGATTTTTAACATAGATTATAAACGCAAAAGTTCATACAAAATTAGTATATTTCGCTGAGTTATTGGTATTTTGCAATAAAAACATTTTACGCTCACTACTCAGTAACATTAAACTGTTCTCGACATACAGCCAATCAGTCAAAGCTCAGAAAGGACCAGCCCTGTGCTGACCAGCTGCTATTTCGCAATACTGACATGCAACAAGAAGTCAAATATGTATTTACTGCAGTCATATCAGACTACAATCACTTTTTTCAACGCTCATGCGATTAATCCTGACACATTTAGTAACGATAATTATAAATAACTCATCTGGTGTAAGTATTATTTTATTCTATGTTTTTTGAACGAATATATTTCATAAACTGGAATTAAATGAAATAAGTAGTGCTGTAGAACTACTTTTGGTATCAAAGGTGATCTACTCTATATTTATAAGAGATAGAAAATGTGTAATCAATATATGTCCGATGAAATTCTTATAATTTATTTCTGCATTTATGTAGGCTATGGTCCTACTATCAGTTAGCCGTGGCGAGTTGGACGAGTTAGAGAGAGAAATGCATGCTTGCTATTATGGGGAATTTAATTCCATCTGTGTCCTCTAACTGTAGAAGAGACTGAAAAGATAAAAGTTGAAGCTCTGAATGGTGTAAGTTGCTCTTATATCGTTTACAAAATTATGTTAATATATGAATGATATGTTTTCAATCTTATTCTCGCTACACTTATACAAATTTAAATGA
>NW_013667951.1:183741-186589 GCF_000517525.1 Limulus polyphemus
AGAGATGCAAAATCTATGACAAAGTTGCACTTTTGACTATCCAGCTTTCCTGTCACGTAGACACTATGTGTGCTTGCCATTTTACATTTAGCTGTTGGGACTTTCACAATGGGTGTTGGTGGGCGTCCCTCAGCACCAACCACTACTGGTTTTCCGAAGCTGACCTATTGGTAGTATTCTTCTTACACTGGCTCCTCATACATCCTTGCTCTCCACAGTTCCAACAACTTTTCTGGGTAGCAGCCTTTTCTGCCGTGGCATCTTCCCTGTGTTGAAGTTTCCAGCATTGAGCTTTCTTGTGCCCAGGTTTGTTACAGTGCCAGCAAAGTCCCTCAAACCTCTCTGAAAGCTGACCTTGTATCCTGATGACTGTACCAACCATGGTACCTCTGTGCTGGACTTAACATAGGATTCGAATTAAAGAGCTCTGGCCATCGCATCCTGCATAGTAGAGGGTTGTGCTTGCTTCACTCATATCTTCAGTTGTGGACTGTCCAGGGCATCTACAAACTGATCCCTCAGCAACAGCTTAAAGACATCGGGTGGCGCAGTTGGGTAGGCCTTGTGTGTCATACTTTCCAAATCCTGTACCAGCGCTTGCATGCTCTCCTCTTTAGCACGGACTCTCGTCCTAAACCTAGCCCTGTAGACTTGGGACTGATTTTGAGTTTCATACCTGAGTTCTAGAGCAGCTACCAGTGCTCTTTAGTTGTGTCCAAATATTTCCTGTGGTTGTCCTTTCAAAATTGTTGCCAGATATACTGCTTTCTGCCCCTCTGTCCATCTATTCATCTCTGCCAGGAGCTCAAATTGTGCTCTGTTTCCTATGGTGCCTTCCCATCGAATTCCTGTGGCTTCCTTCGTACATAAACACCCCTATTGCTGACACTCGTATCTGGGATGTGACTACTAACAGGACTGAAGATGTATGCATTAGGATTTAGCTGTGGAGTCTGGAAAGGCCTTCCCGTTGTCTGGGGCTGACTAAGTCGATGGTTAATGTATCCTCCTTGTGTAAAAGACAATAAATCATCCTTTAATGTACCTAATTCGCTTTTAAATTTACTAATGTTTTCCATTTGTACTTCTTACCACTGTTGTTGACTTTCCTGTAACTGTTGGATACTTTCTTCCTGTTTCCTTTCTTGTTCCAGTTGCCTCTGCTATAATCTCTTATCTTGTTTATTTTCTTTCTACTCCAACCACTGCTGTAGTCTCTCTTGTTTTTTGCTGTTTGAGCTGCCACTGTTGCAGGTTTTCTTGTAACTGCTGTTGTCTCTCTTTTTGTTTATTTTGCTGTTCTTGTATTGCTGCCATCAAAACTGCTAAGCTGTAGTTTGATTTGCCACCTCTTGTTTCCATCTTCTTCTTTTTTTTTCCATCCCACTCTCTGATACCAATTTGTTACGTCTCTGGTCGTTTGTTAATTTTTTGTAGAAATTCTTTCCGAGAAACTTCAGCGATACAAGTCCTTTCTTAAATAAAACTAGTTTATTCTTTCTCAATACAACTTTGCAATACACTTAATTTCTACAGTTACTTTAACTTAAACACACGCTAGAATTCACAACGATTCACGCACTTTACTTACGGCTTGACTCGATTATCTGTCTCTATATCTCTCTGGCTGCAATTCAATTCTCCATGCCGTCACTTCTCGCCGGTCTTATATATACAAAATAGAGGGCGTGTCTGGCAAACACTCGAGCCTTCACGATCATTCTAGATACTCATAACGTGTTACCAGCGTCATGTGAATTCCGCTGTATGTATGTTTAATTCGAAATTATATCGGCAATCTCTTACCAATATTATGAATATTCTCAATCAAAACATTCAGAATATATTAAACGAAACAACATCCATTTGAACAATAGAGATAAAGTTGTAGTGTGTGTTCTTTCTGACCATCTCGATAAGCCAATCAGTAGATGCTTACAAAATAAGGATGTGTTTTTACCTGACATGGTCTTATCTAACGTAGAAAAACATCAATCAGACTAACAAAGATATGTTTTGATGAGGATTTTTTTAAACCTGAGGTCATAACATTGGAATTGCCTGTTGGTAGTGGTAAATATAAGTTATCTACTATTAGCTTGATCGACTGAAAGAAAGCTAAATTATAACCTTAAACAATAACAATGACCTTTCCTGTGTTAAGGTTATAGTTTAGCACAGCTCAGATCCAAACTATGATAATATTAGCGATCAACGAAGACCGCTACTTATACGCATAGCTCAGGACTTACACGCTTCATCTAATGTTCCAGAAGGGCCTTGTGGAATAGAAGAAATAGCCAATTTTGAACGTCATCTAAACGTTCAAATGCATATATTTTTTTCAGATAATTTTAATCGGACAATATATAAAGGTTTCTCTTGTCCTGGGAAGATTATCCTATGGTTTCATGATAAAATTTTTACCGTTATCACATCAATGAAGGGTTTCCTTGGGGTAATTTAAAGGATTTAATTCTATAAATAAACATTATTGTACACGTTATTGTAATGTTTGTTACAGTGCTGAATGTTCAAAAGATCAAACCATAGTTTGTGCTGATCGTAACAGATTTTGTAAATCAGTAAACTGTTACAATATACAAAAAAAAACAACGAATGAGAAGCAAACAATATTATCATGCTATATATCTTACCAATGTAAAAAATGTTTTGTAATTATTGACGAGATAAAAACGTTCGCCAAATTTTAATCGATATGAGGAAATAAGATGTGTAGGATCTAAATCTTTTGTTATACCGTCTAACCACTTATATGACCCGGCATGGCCAGATGGTTAGGGCGCTGACTCACAATGTGCTGGTCGCGGATTCGAATCCCCGTCCA
>NW_013667951.1:187561-192768 GCF_000517525.1 Limulus polyphemus
CGTTGTACATTTGCTGTTATATTAAAGTTTTTCTTCATTACCCATTCAAGCCGTCTCCAGCCATTATTTGTAAATTCATATTTTCCAAGAGGCATCAAGATTATACAGTCATAACTCATATGATAAATGGACTTGTGGGCACGTTATTTTAAAGTATCTTATCCATCAAGGGATAAAGCTTGACATTATCGTAAATGATGGAAATATTATGATCATGACAGCCAAAAGTTTGAACATTAGAATTATTGATAGTTATAATTTTATCCCTATTGCTTTATCGTCGTTCCCAAAAATTTAGGTTTACAAGAATTTATAGAAATAACATTTTCCACATCTGTTTAACGTAAGATCAAACCAGAAGTATCGATTACCCATACCAGATGTCAACGTTTATTCTTCCGACACCATTTAAAAGAGAAATTCCTGGACTGGCACCGACAATGATGACAGGAAAGGTACATCTTTGACTTTCAAGACGAGATGTGCAAGTAAAAAATATCGCTCTCATTTATTCTTTTGCTCTTAAAACTTGTTAAAAGTTATACATTACATTTATTATTCTTTTGTTCTTTTTTCTCTGTAGATATTGTTGATCAGATATAAATATACTGCGAGGGTGCTGCTTACAGTTTAAGGAAAAGCCCTTTCCGGTACATAACCTTAGCTTCTGTATGCATGGCTGTATACAAAAGCAAGTATATACCAAGACGATGAATAGTGCTTGTACCTAAGTACGAATACTTTACATCCAACAAGTATTAGGAAAAAAATCATCGCTAAATAAAAAAACTATGTAAGGCTGGCAAGTGAACTTGAAAAAATGAACCAAACAAGATATGGAGGGAAGTGGATAAATCACTTATTCCGGCTAATGATCACACAGCAGGCTAAGCCGTCTCGACTTTACATGGAGAATAAAATCCCTACATTACTGCCTTCTACACTTTGTCTATCGAAAGCTTGGTGTTTGAATAGAATCTCAGATTTCATCATTGTACCTCCCCTTTAGTTAACTTTAGAATACTACTTTTATGACTATCTTAGAATAGAGTAAAATTTTACGACTGGAAATTCTGGTTCTATTTGTTTTGCTAGGGAAGAAGTCAGTAAAGTAAGGATTTTATTTTTCATGTAAAGTCGAGACGGCTAAGTCTGCTATATGACATGTCCACTTCCATCCCTATCTTGTTTGGTTCCTTTTGTCAAGTTCAGTAGCCAGCCCTGCATATATTTTTTATGTAGCGATAAATCTTTCTCCTAATACTTGTTTGTTTACTTTTTTATATGATGGCTTACGTGGGTTATTAGTCAAAGATCGTGAACACTTTTGCTCTATGAAATGATGATAAAATTGTTGTTACTGTTAGAACAAGGTAAGCGCTAGGCTTGTTAAAGAAATATGATGACTTACGAAAATATGAAATTTCGGTTTTGACTGTTCGCCTGTTTTCGATTTTGGGACCTTCTGAGCAACTGAAAAGCAGCATATACACCGGAGAGAGAGCGACTATGCCAGGTAGATCTAAATATCTAGCATCTGACGATCTATATGTATACCGATGTTTTTTTACTCCTTCACTTTATACATGATATAGGGGTTGGCTCCTATATGTATACGTATATAATTAGAAATAATATCTGAATATTCTGAAATCATAGTTATGGGAGATTTGAACGCAAGAGCAGCTTATAAACAAGAAGTTATGAATAAGGAGGACATTTCTATTTAAAATGAGTTGGCATAAGAACAACATAGTTGTTTTTTAAACGATAGGAAGGAATTCTTAAAAATAAGATATTAACTAGCTTCCGTAGTGCGTTCATTGAGATATATAAGAATAATGCATCATATATTAGTAGTTGGTAGACTTCCTAAAGACAGTAGGGGTGAATTAGGAGAAAATGTTCATTACATTATGTTATTGGTGCATCAAGTGTTATAGATAAAATTGTGAATTTTGAAGTGTTAGATAACGATATAAGAGACATTTATCTTTATATTGTAATTTAAAATGTTTATATAATAATGATGAAGAAAGTAGGATCAATTTCGAAATCGTTTCACGATTAGAAATAATTCAGTTTACGTCTACCAAAAATGTATATAACAATCACAAAAAGAAACGCACTTTTTGAAACTTTCAAAGAGTGTTAAAAGTTATCAAGAGGACTATATGGAAATATTACAGATAACGCTGTAAATAATGTTCTTGGTACAATAATCGATGTAAAGTATCAAGTCTACATTTAATAAAATATAGAGGAAGTCATAATAAAAGAGAAGGTCAAGCGGGATTTCCTGAACAAGTGAAGCAACGATATATCCAGTATTAAACACAACGTGATGTAAACTGTCCTGATAACTATAAAAAAACATTACTTCTTAACGTGACGGCAATTCTGTTTATAAAAAATATAATCTCGAAGTTCACTAACTGAACAGAATTAAATGGAAAACTATATGAAGAACTGGTTGAATACAAGAAAGGAATTCAACAATTGGTAGTGTTTTCTCTTTACATTGTCTTGTAGAAAATTATCTATATAAGAAGAAAGAGAAATTATATACATGTATATTGGTTTTAGTAAAGCACATTTGATGCTGTTCGTCTTCCCGTATTAATAGAATAAACTAAATGAAATAGTGGTGTAAGAACTGAAGAAGGATTTGTATGATTAGTCCTTTCTTAGTTATGACTTTATACAATGGTTTATACACAAATCCAGAAAAAAAGACTAAGGTTTTTGTGTTATTGATATTTTTATCAATAGTATTACTGGATATATTTTAACTATATACATGTATATATACGTAAACTATGTGGCGTTATGCTGTGAAACACCTTATGAAATTACAAAATATGCTAAATATATCAGACAGGTTTTGGATGTCAAAAAGTCAATCATGCTTACCTGCAGAGCTTATGCAGTTGAAGCAGGAGGCTAAATGTGACCATTATACTTGGATCCAGGTTCTTAAACAAGAACTACATGTTCCTGAATTGAATGTTGATGAATGATACTTTCATTTTCTTTTTCTTGGAGTTGAGTTCTATCTCGCTTTCCATCCAAGATGCGTCTTCTCTAACAATTAATCATACGTCATGAATAACAACATTTGCAATAGCTGCAGCCAAACTCTCTAGCAAGTCTCATTTGGATTGTATTTGGTTGTGGGGATTTAAGTAATTCAGTGTTTGCGTTTCCCTAAATACATTCCAAAGGCTTGTGTTTCTTCATAGAATGGGATAATTTGACATCTAATTTCTCAGAATTGCATCCTTCATTCAAAGATTCATTAGATGATGACTCCAACGGATTGTCTTTCTTAGGCAGCTGAGACATTCAAGTTACAATGTCGAACAGTGATTTTGCATTTTCTTGAAAATGTTTTACTCACTCTTTGTAGAACCCCTCATTCTGTCGCAATTTCTGTTGTTTGAAAAATGCTTTGTGCTTGTCATGATAATTTTTTATCTTAATAAATTATGCTTTTGTGTGCTGTTGCAGGAATGGAAGTCCTGTTTTAGACAAACTTCAATCTAGTTGCAACCATTTTGTAAATCTCTGACACTGATGATCTATCTTTCCTCCCATCTTCTCAAACATTATCTCTGATAAGGAAATACAACTTCATAACGTCACTATAAGTGTGGAGCACCCAGTCATTTTTCGTATACTCGGTGTTTGTGACATTACAAATTAGCAAACAAATTCAGTCTTAATCTAAAAAGGAAAAGCATCATACGATTTCATTTTATTATATATTTATCATATATTGATGTGGTTTGAACAAAGCTATATAATTTAACATAAATATATCTATAATCTCATAACATAAAAGTGTATCTTAAAATAGTTTTCTTGGATTTAATGCAATTTCATTATATTTTTTTATAAATTTTCAGTTGATTTAAAATTTGAAATTCCAATACAGAGCTATATGAACAATAAATAAATTAGTAGAAAATGCGAAGATGATAAAATAAAGAAATTAAACTTTTAGAGAAAAATCAACTTTAAAAACTATGGTAGCAATTTATTTATTTGGCGACGTTTCCAGCAAACACTTTTTTTTTCAAGCCAGAAACAAAAAAAACGAGCCATATTACTACCATAGTTTTTAAAGGTGACTTTTCTCTAAAAGTCTAATTTCTTTATATGGACAGTAATACGTCTTTAAAAGGCCCGTCAAATAATCTTTCAAATTTTTATCCAACTCTTCCATATAATGTTATTAAGGACGGCATGTTTGACCTTGGACTTTGACAATCTGCTCTTAACATGATACAATATTTTTCTTACCTATCGAAATATTTCCAGGTCATTGTGGACCCTCAAAATATTAAGCCAGGGCCCATAAATTTTTACAGAATAACAGAGGGGCAACTTTTCCGACCCTGGTCATTTCGAAATTCAGATACTCAATTTTTTAACCCACTCTACTTTATATACATTTATATATAATCAATATATATTGTTTTGCATCATGATGTGGTAAAACAGGTGGCTTCATTTGCCTGAAATGGTGTATTATATATAACTTTTATAATTATTTAATTATAGTATGATACAATATTTCAATACAAATCAGGGTTTGTTATGCATATTTCAAAAACAAATATACAGCCAACAAGAGACTCTATAGTCATTCAAAGCTATCCTTGTACAACCTGGAGAAAAGTGACTATTTAGATTAATCTTTTATTTCCCCCTCTTACACAGTTGTAAGTTGCTGGCTTCCATCAATGCTGACTGCAACTCATTCCATAATTTAATCAATCACCCTGTTCAAAATATAAAACTGTCTTAACTGTAGGCTAGCCTATATTTTCCTAATCTTAAACTTATGTTCTCAAATTCCATTATCCTTAAAATATGGAAAAGAAATCAGTCTTTTATTTTATCGATCCCTCAAATATTATTGTTAATTTCAATAATATAATGTCTTACACTTCTTTTGTTAAAAGAAAATATGTTAAAATGTCGTAACCTATCACTGTAAACTAGCAGCTGCCCGCTGAAACAATTCGATAGGTCAATATCGTAGCTTTCTTAGATAAGCAGGCCAAAACTGTACACAATATTCCAAGTGAAGCATGACTAGTGATTTTGGTAAAGGGATAATTAGGGGAGACCGGGGCTAGTTGTCACGATTTTTAGAAAAGGTCCAATATCTAGCGAAATAACCCGAATCATACATTGAA
>NW_013667952.1:0-1343 GCF_000517525.1 Limulus polyphemus
TTCAAGCCGTTTACACCTTTGTGTCTTATTCATCTTCTCTCTAAAACCATAAAGATTCAAGCCGTTTACACCTTTGTGTCTTATTCATCTTCTCTCTAAAACCATAAAGATTCAAGCCGTTTACACCTTTGTATCTTATTCATCTTCTCTCTAAAACCATAAAGATTCAAGCCGTTTACACATTTGTATCTTATTCACCCTATCTCTAAAACCATAAAGATTCAAGCTGTTTACACCTTTGTGTCTTATTCACCTTATCTCTAAAACTATAAAGATTCAAGCCGTTTACACCTTTGTATCCTATTGATTTTCCATCAAAAATGATATAAGTGTTTGTACATTCTAACGATCAAAATGTCTTTTTCCCCCAAGATATGCTTGCAACAGACATATGATAAACTCCTAGTGTTAGAGGAGAGTTTCACTTGTTTTCGTGTATACAGTTTTGATATGAGGCGTGACATATACTGGGTTAGAAGCGAGTAATTTATAAAATAAGATATTAGCGTATTTTATTAATGTGTATGGAGGACATATTAGTTAAGTTAATTCACTGAAAGAGAGATGGTTTCCATTTTACCAATGTGTTTATATGATACATAGACAAGTGGATATATAAATAAACGTAACTAGATACACAGAAAGAAACAGTTGCTTTTATTAAGTGTGATAATTTAAACTGAAATAAGTCTCATTACCGGAAGTATGTTGTTTTTCAAACTTCATATATATATATTGTTTTACGGTTTCTGACGTGCAGTGATTACTGGCTTCTATTGTATTCTAGTTACTTTGTTCGCAAACACATTTGCTCGCCAACTCAACGTCCCTGAAGACGTTCCAACATGTTGTGAGTTAGTTGTATTGAAATTATCCACCCACGAGAACTTAAGAACACGCAGCTATACCTGAAATGCTATATTTACTTTTCATCTTTCACATTCCCACGAGAAGATACAAATGCTTAAATTAGATGTCTTCAGTGTATCACACGGAGATAATAGATTTATTATATAGTTTATCCTTTGTTCTCACCCAGCAACCAATAGTAACCAGCCAGAGCGGAGATGAGGCTCTTCTTCTATTGTGAAATATCTCACAATTGAATAGCTGGCGTAATAAAGTATGAATGAAGTACTTCCCATTCACAACGTGTCTCCAGCATAATAGGGCCAGTGGGCAAGCATTATATCTCGACTAACGACCAATTAAAACTTTCCTCCACTCTCTTCCCTGATCAAAAGTACTTCATAAAGACGTTTCCTTCATAATACAGTCACTGGGTAAGCATTGTTTCTCGACGGTAAAGAAAAAATTGTCTCTTTAAAAAGTGGCGCACATTT
>NW_013667952.1:2319-13122 GCF_000517525.1 Limulus polyphemus
ATATTAAACTGTTGTAACCAATATATATTAAACTGTTGTAACCTATATATTAAACTGTTGTAACCTATATATTAAACTGTTGTAACCAATATACACTACACTGTTGTAACCTATATATTAAACTGTTGTAACCTATATATTAAACTGTTGTAACCTATATATTAAACTGTTGTAACCTATATATTAAACTGTTGTAACCTTTATACTAAACTGTTGTAACCAATATACACTACACTGTTGTAACCTACATAATACACTGTTGTAACCTATATACTACACTGTTGTAACCTACATATACTAAACTGTTGTAAAATATATATTAAACTCTTCTAACCAATATACTAAACAGTTCTAACGTATATACACTAAACTGTTCTAACCTATATACTAAACTGTTCTAACCTATATACTAAACTGTTGTAACTTATATATACTAAACTGTTGTGACCTATATATTACACTGTTGTAACCTATATACTAAACTATTGTAACTTATATACTACACTGTTGTAACCAATATATACTAAACTGTTGTAACCTATATACTAAACTGTTGTAACCTATATACTACTCCCCCACTAGCACAGCGGTATGACTGCGGACGTACAACGCTAGAATCCGGGTTTCGATACCCGTGTTGGGCAGAGCACAAAAAGCCCATTGTGTAGCTTTGTGCTTAATTACAAACAAACAAACTTAAATCTTTTATGTACTTTACACACCCCTTTGGCACAAAACTAAAGCTGACACAAACAACTCTAGGTTATGATTGGCTAGTTCTCGAGATCAACTCATATTGAACACCCAGTTTACGTGACATCGACATCCGAGCCTATATATTTCATCACACTCATTAAACATAATCCTTTATTCTCCCGAAGAAGAATAGTCAACTATTCGAAAGCTCTCGAGTTTTGGGTCTAGTTTTGAAAATATTACAACTTTTGTAGGTGGTCCTGTGTGCTAACTACTTAACCTGGATTTATTAACAGTTTATAGAGAATTCATAAAATTATTTCATTGCTCGTCACAAACAAGAGAAAAATAAGCGAATATTTTCATTACCGAGTACAATCAATTTGCATACAAGCTATTAAAATTGTTAATATTCAATAACAAGTGAACATTTTCCATACTATACACAAACCATGTACTGGAATATCAGAAAATATAATAAATATTATTCAAAAATATTATACTGAGATAAAGGTAAATATATTTTTAATAGTCTTCACAAACTACATAATATGATATCAGTAAACATTTTCAATGTTTTTAAAAATTATGTAATGGGATATCAACAAGCATTATCATTATTATTCACACACAGCTTACTGGGAAGATGATAAAAGTTATCATTATTCTTCATAAAATCACTAAACATTTTCATTATTATTTACAAACAGCGTAAAGATCAATCACTAAACAAATTTACAATTCTTTTCAAACAGTTTAGTATATAGGTTACAACAGTTTAGTATATAGGTTACAACAGTTTAGTATAAAGGTTACAACAGTGTATTATGTAGGTTACAAAAGTGTAGTGTATATTGGTTACAACAGTTTAGTATATAGGTTACAACAGTTTAGTATAAAGGTTACAACAGTGTATTATGTAGGTTACAAAAGTGTAGTGTATATTGGTTACAACAGTTTAGTATAAAGATTACAACAGTGTATTATGTAGGTTACAACAGTGTAGTGTATATTGGTTACAACAGTTTAGTATAAAGGTTACAACAGTTTAATATATAGGTTACAACAGTTTAATATATGGGTTACAACAGTTTTTATTTGGTTTATACTAAATTTGTATTGCATTGAAAGACCAAGACGTAAGTGGGATATTAGTTATAAGAATTGTTAACTAATTTCTATAAAGATAAAATCAAAATAAAACAAACAATAGAAATAAAATTAAAATTAAATAACGGCAAAAGGCGGTGGGAAATAGAGAAAATAATAATGTAGCTTAATATACAGGAAATCAAATCAATATATATATATATAGAGAGAGAGAGAGAAATTTAAGAAAGAATAATACTAATAATGTAAATTAAATTCAATCATGAATTTAGTTTTGAAAAATATTTTCTGAGACTTGCGAAGGTCAACATCCCCGGGATCGAGATTGATACCATTTGGCGTTACAGTATTTAACAGTGCTATCCAATAAGCTTCTCTAATTTCCTGTTTCTATTAGATGTAAAATTTTCCAGTTAAATACACCTGTACAAAAGACTATTGCCATTACAGAAACCGTATATATGTATTTGCCGTGTATTGCTTCGCTTGGTCAGCTTCATTAGTTTACCTTATATAAACTCGATCATTACTTTAAACCTGTAAGTGATTCCACCAAATGAGTGAGTTCATTGTAATGTGATTGGTCAACAGAAGAAGAGTTTTGGCCCTTTCTCTCTGGATCTCACAAACAAAAAACAGTAGAGGAAGTATTGTAAGTATTAAAATCAAGGTTTAATACCGTAATGAACTTACACTTTGGTAGTATGTGTACACTTTTCTGCTGTAATATGTAGTAACAAAAGTAAGCATGCACGAAAATACAGATAGCTAGATGTGTTTTGTTCTTAAAAACCCATTACCCTTAAAATCGTAACTTATAAGTTAATAATTAGCCCACAGTAATGTCAGAAGAAAGAAATAATTAACTGACTTGTTTCAAAACACGAAAGGTTTATTTACAGGAAATGGCAATCATTATATAAGTTGTAGGACAAATCTGTCATCTGTATAGTACGTCACCTAGGTGTGGTGAGCAATTTCAAAACTAAAGATATATATCGTTTTTATATAAATTGTAAGACAAATCTGTCATCTGTATAGTACGCCACCTAGGTGTGGTGACCAATTTCAAAACTAAAGATATATATATATATATCGTTTTTATATGAATTGTAAGACAAATCTGTTATCTGTATAGTACGTCACCTAGGTGTGGTGAGCAATTTCAAAACTAAAGCAAGTTATGTTACCAGGCCAACCAAACCAAATCTATTTTGCATACGTTACAAAACTTTTTGAGGAATTACGTATGTGTATATATAAAGATGTTCGTTTTTGGTTCACTTAAAACACTTACGAAGTAAAACAATATGCATCATAGATTACAATAGCATTATTGATCCAACCATTGCTACAACTCAAAGTTCAAATAAAGCAGAACATTACTAGAAAAAATGTTTCTTTGTTATCTAAACAGCTGTTGCATATTTATCTAGAAAAGTCACCATACAATACTGCTGGGAGTAGAATGGGTACTGTCGTTCCTGTGTCTTTAAAATAAAAACGATATATATATATATATATTGGTAGCCAATCAGGTAGAAGCATTGATCCCTGTACTATCAGTGGGTGCAAATTGACGCGCGGCGTTTTTCCAACTTATGACTGTTTGTAAGGTCACCTGCAAGCTACTTCACGTTACGATACAAGTTTCACCATTGCATCTGTAGAAATTTTGGACAAGAGTCGACATAACCAGACTTACATGAAGGCCTATTTACGTTTCATGTTGTTAAAAACGTCGAACAATAGGACTACAGCCGACGTAACCAGTCTTACATGAAGGCCTATTTACGTTTCATATTGTTAAAAACGTTGAACAATAGGACTACAGCCGACGTAACCAGTCTTACATGAAGGCCTATTTACGTTTCATATTGTTAAAAACGTTGAACAATAGGACTACAGCCGACGTAACCAGACTTACATGAAGGCTTATTTACGTTTCATATTGTTAAAAACGTTGAACAATAGGACTACAGCCGACGTAACCAGACTTACATGAAGGCCTATTTACGTTTCATATTGTTAAAAACGTTGTAGGATACATTTTGTCACTTACGGAGCATCCGTTGCATAGGATGTTGTGTGTCGATATAGCGAGACTATCTTTAAAACCCATTCACAGGGGCCGTTTGTCACATCCATCATACCTGGAGGTCTCTATGGAAAAGTTCATCGCACATCTTGTCACATGTTAGCAGCCAGTTTTACATCAAGCATGATGTTTTAAAGATATATATATATATATATTTGTTGTCGCCAAACAATTTTACTTATAATAAAGGGAAACCCTGTTCAAGGAAGGACATCAATATCGGACAGAGTCTAATAATTCTGTTCCGATATTTCTATAATTTCTTTTAGTTATTGTTTATTCTGTAGTTTGTTATGATCTAGATAAAAAAAGTAAAGTGAATTATATGTGCTTAAAAAATTCTATTATTGTTTTTCAGGACACCCTTAAAGATATAGTTAGTCAACATTTTACCCAAAATACAAAAAATGAGGATGATATCCTACGTTTTACTACCATTCACAAACGCTTTTATAAGAAGAGCCCATAATGGGGATTCACGTCTTTCTGAATTGATAATTTTCATAACGGCTCTATCAAGAATTGTATCATCTGGTAAGTAATAACTCTAATACAATAAACTATAGATCCCATATAGCCTTCGTTCACAATAAACTATAGATCCCATATAGCCTTCGTTCACAATAAACTATAGATCCCATGTAGCCTTCGTTCACAATAAACTATAGACCCATGTAGCCTTCGTTCTACAATAAACTATAGATCCTATGTAGCCTTGTCTACAATAAACTATAGATCCCATGTAGCCTTCGTTCACAATAAACTATAGATCCCATATAGCCTTCGTTCACAATAAACTATAGATCCTATGTAGCCTTTGTCTACAATAAACTATAGATCCCATGTAGTCTTCGTTCACAATAAACTATAGATCCCATGTAGCCTTCGTCTACAATAAACTATAGATCCCATGTAGCCTTCGTCTACAATAAACTACAGATCCCATATAGCCTTCGTCCATAAACAAGGACGGATTTTGTGACAGAAACTTTTTACATCGAACCTGACTACTGTTAATTTTTTAAATACTCCAGACCTAAAGTCGTTGAACAAACTGAAACCATTATAAATGTAAACTTAATACCAGCCATTCGGCCTGTAAACTACCAATACAAACATAAGTTTTGAATTTTGATAAAAACTAAATCTCCTGACGTTCTAACCGATTCTGAGTCTTAAACACTTTTAACCTTTTCCAAATTGAAATATCTGCTTTTCCTGCCAACTACCTCTAAATAAATGACTTTCTCTGAAAACAGATAAACCTTAATTTTATGATCCTGTCCTTTAATGTTTATTTCAAATCTGGTCGACATTAAATCTCATCTAGAATATTATGTATGCAGTAAATCTATCATCAAAATAAAAACCTCACGGTATTAATTATGTACAGAGTGAATCTATCATCCAAATAAAAACCTCACGGGATTGATAACTTTATAAACACTTCGAGCGTGATAACCGAGCTTTGGTTTCCTTTTATACTTTTAATAAAAGTTATTATCCTGTTTCGTTGCTGGTAAGTAAAATAAATGTGTTTAAATAAACGTATCGTCAACTTATCCTTCCCACATACGAGGTTGATGAAGATATGGTGTGTTAAAAATGCTGCAAGGAACATCATCTAACATTCTATACAACTGGCCATTCCAGTGGAAGTAATTTACATAGAAACAAATGTGTAATAAGTTTAGGATGTTTGGAATACTGATGAGTATTTCTGTTCTAATTGAGTTATCGTCCGTTTGTTTATTATTTTCATGGTATCCTTTATAGGTATCGTCACACAAAAGGGATATTATATGGACCGATCCGTACTTGTTATAATTCGTTTTCAGCATTTTGTACATAGCTTAACAACTTTAATACCAGATGTTGGGATTGTTGCTTAGACATCCACTAATAAACATACTTGTATTATTCAGTATACTGTTGCCCGACACAAATAAACATACTTGTATTATTCAGTATACTGTTGCCCGATGAAGGCTGCGGGCAGTAAGCTCGCAATTAATTAAAAAAAAGTATTTAACTAGAAAGCAGTCCGTGTATACGTTTTACAGAAAAATGAAATGTTGATTATTGTTGTGAGTGTAATAAATCGGCGGTTAAAAAATCTTTAACTTATATTCAGAAGTCATGTATTTAACCTAATCAGCAACATCAAAAATGTTCATGTTAATTTTTAAAAATCTAAATATACCTGTGTGATAGCAGACGAGAAGAAACGATGTGTTTACTGACAGTGGCAGGAGTCAACGTGTGAGTATTAAGAGGCTGAAATCGTTATACGTATTAGCCGAGACAGGAGCCTTTGTGTATAATAATAATGCAGGCAATGATTTATTTATGCATTAAGCGAAATGTTAAGGATAGCTTGAAATGATTAGAAATAACTTTCTTTGAAAAATACTATATATTTTAATAAATATTAAAAACATGGTAATACCCAAAAATATCTTTAATACGGACGTTTCGGAATTTCCTTACATTCCATCATCAGCATTAATATTTCAAAAAAGTTCGTTCATAATATTTGAACTGCAAAAAACAACATTAGCATAGAGCGAGAGAGTTTAGTAAGAACAGATTTAAACGGTAACAATATAATGGAATGTACGATAAAACGTTTAATAAATAACATTGTTAAGAGAAACGATTATAGAGAAAGGCTTAAATACAAGTATGAATACTGTATCTTTAAAATAATAACAAATATCAAATAAAACACTGAGAATGCGGGATTGATTACATTAATGACAACAGGGAGGAGTTGATGTTATTATTCAGTATTGAATGATCATTGAAAATGGAGAGGTTTTCTTTAATAAAGAGTTCGTAGCCTGTGGTTCCCGAGTTGAGAATTACAAAGTTTTCTAAAAGTAGGGGGTGGTTGTTATTCTCAATGTGTAATCGGATACAAGACTGCTAGACTGGATGTTTGTCTGAGAAAAGTGGCTGGAAAAGACATCAAGGTGCATTTTTGGGGAACCTGCCTTATTTTCATAATTTGGATGTGCTGAATCCGAAATTCATGGGGGGGGGGGGGTCAGGTAAACCTAAAACTTATATGGAAGTGCTGAATCAAAGTTTTCTTAGTATCTGACAATAATTTGGAGTTTCAAATTCTTAATTTTGGAAAAATGATGTTCCAACAGTAGCCCCTGAGTTTCCGTTCTCCGTCACTTTTCTGCTGACTTTCAAAAAGTTGCAGCTGAGGAAATTAGGCAATAAAAGTTGTTAAGATGGGTATTAACCACAATTAGGATTTGCTGAATGAACAAATTGAATTATTATTCAAAACATTTGAACTTCTGTTGTACTCTTGTCGAATCCTGAAGGTATGCCTCCCACTTTCATCTTATGCAAGTCCATTATCAAACTATGATATGGAGGAATGTCCACCGTCCTATGTCAGAGGTTTCTGCACCTATAAATATGGGATGAAGCCATAGTGAATATGATTTGCAACCAATTCTGATGTCTTTAAGTCTAATCTCTGACAGCTGCTTGGAAATGATTTCATGCTCATTCAAGAACCAGTACAGGACTTACAGCTGCAAATGTCGCACATCTGGACTAAAATGCAAGGCAATGTGTGGTTTCAAGCAGCAAAATACTTGTATGAATATCTAATTTGGTTTAACTAAGTGTATCATTCCAGGAGACATTACTGATTTCATTGCTATGAGCAATGTTTGAGTCGATATATGACTGTAAAGATGTGTATCGTCAAAGTGAATATGACTGGCAAGTAAGCATCAGTTCATGATGTAGATTGAAACTATAATTTATGACTTTCTGTGATTGCACTGTTCCCTAATGGCGCTTATTGAATTTGGTATTAAGTAGTGTGTTTCGATGAAACAAAAAGATGAACTTAAAATGTGCGTTGTGAACACTAAGCCGGAACTGAACCTACTTTCACCAATTAACTCTCTGCCTATTACATCTTAATGGTATAATTATTTGAAATTTGAATATTAATTTAATTATTCAAAGCAATCTTTCCATATTTTTTTCCTCGCATGTTTTTATTAAAAATTCTATTATTTCTCACATAAAACATTACAAGAAAATGTCTAGAATGAGTAGCTAGCTAGCTATCTTGTTATGACAAATTAGAAAGATAATGTGCAAATTCAGCTTAAAATCCACCACTTCTGCAATTCACATATATTCTAATTAATTGAAACATATCATATTGTATCTTATATTTTAATCTGCTGAAGAACTTCTGAAGTTACCAACCAGCTCGTGAAAATGTCTAGAATGAGTAGCTAGCTAGCTATCCTGTTATGACAAATTAGAAAGATAATGTGCAAATTCAGCTTAAAATCCACCATTTTTGCAATTCACAAATATTCTAATTAATTGAACATATCATATTGTATCTTATATTTTAATCTGCTGAAGAACTTCTGAAGTTACCAACCAGCTCGTAAAAATGTCAACAATAAGCGACTTAGCGGCCCTTTTTTTTTTTGGCAAATTTGAAGGTCAGAAACTCTGAATTTTGCTTGGAAACCTCAATTTTTCAATTCAACACATTCAAGTTATATCAAATAGTCAGGTTCTCAACTTCAATCCAAAAATGCCCCTAACAGTTGTATTTCTTATAAATCAATTTAGTCTATCGGGTGGATTACTTAGCTTACAGCCGCTTCATTCCCATGTGTCCGTGTGCACGTATTTGTAGGTGACATGTAGTTTTACCAATATACTTAGGTAGCTTTACAGCTAACACACGTGTATTTATATACGACCCACGAGCGCATAGGAATGGGTAGTGTCTTTGTTGTAAACACATTTTTAATTCTAAATGTTGACGTAAATACTAAACGTAGCTTAATTTGTGGGTAATATGTTTTATCAGTTTTTTAATTTGATATTTGAGTTTAAAACTTTGTTTGCCAATGAAAGGAATGATACGAACTAGTGGATATTTTGAGACAGTGTTTGGCTTTTTGGTATGTTCTATTTTATTTGTTAAAAAAGTTCGTGTGATAGAGTGTAAGAAATTAAGAAGTTATTCCAAAATAAACAATCTCTTAGCCACATCTATATAACGTAAAAAAAAAATATTTACTGGCTTATACACTCGTTTCTACTGTTTTATACCAGACTTCTTCAAACATAACCTTGTTATTAATCTTCTAAACAGAGCCTATAATAACTGTTCTGACTACTTCTGTCTTCACTCAGAAATTTCAAAAATTCATGACATATTAGAAAGTAATGGTTATCTCTATAATATCTTACACTCTATCCCACGAACGAACAGACAATGTAATCAGGGTTGTATGAGTAAACATAAAGCAGTATAGTGATTTAAGCAGCAAACAATGTAATCAGGGTTGTATGAGTAAACATAAAGCAGTATAGTGATTTAAGCAACAAACAATGTAATCAATTTTGTATGAGTAAACATGAAGCAGTATAGTGATTTAAGTAACAAACAATGTAATCAGAGTTGTATGAGTAAACATAAATCAGTATAGTGATTTAAGCAACAAAAATGTAATCAGGGTTGTATGAGTAAACATGAAGCCCACAGTTCAGAGATTTAAGCAACTTAAAATGAAATCAGTGTTGTGTGATTAAACATGAAGGCCGCAGTTCAGAGATTTAAGCAACTTAAAATGAAATCAGTGTTGTGTGATTAAACATGAAGGCCGCAGTTCAGAGACTTAAACAACACACAATGTAATCAGTGTTGTATGAGTAAACATGAAGCCCACAGTTCAGAGATTTAAGCAACTTAAATGAAATCAGTGTTGTGTGATTAAACATGAAGGCCGCAGTTCAGAGACTTAAACAACACACAATGTAATCAGTGTTGTATGAGTAAACATGATGCAGTTCAGAGATTTAAGCGCCTCAAAAATAATCAGTGTTGTATGAGTAAACATTAAGAAATTCAAAGTTTCGAGCAACAAACAATATAATCAGCATTGTAGGAGTAAACATGAAGCCTGCAGTTCGGAGATTTATGCAACACACAATGTAATCAGTGTTGTATGATTAAACACAAATCCTGCAGTTTAGAGACGTAAACAACACACGGTGTGTATAAGTAAAAATTTAACAGATTCAAGTAACAAACAGTGGAATCAGTATTGTTTGACTAAACATGAAGCAGTTCAAAGTTTAAAGCAACAAACATTGTAATCAGTGTTGTATGAGCAAACATGAAGCCTGCAGATCAAAGATTTAAGCAACAAACAATGTAATCAGTGTTCTGTGTTTAAACATGAAGCTTGCAGTTCAGAGATTTAGGTAACACACAATGTAATGCGAATATAGATGAAGCATTTCATAGCAGTGTTTTTGTTATGCTTTTTTCTTGTTATAGTTTTACTTATAGTTAAGGATTTGTACCTTTGGTTTTATTTTCTTATAGTTATTAGTTAATTTTATTAGGTCGTCAAGAATTTAATATCGCTTTTTTTAGATGAAAAACCCGAACAACTTATATATCAAAACAAAACATTTATTAAATGAAATAGTCTCCATTCTTATCGATGAAGCTTTTCCATCTTACAATCAGGTTGTTAATGCCCTGATTAGAGAAATCACTTGGTTTTGAAGCAAAATACATGTTATGTCCTCTTTAACGCCTTCCACATTTGCATACGTTTTCCCAGCGAACGAAAACGATTGTAATCTGATTGTACCATATCTGGAGAATATGGTGGGTGGGGGAGAACTTCCCAATCCAACTCCATAATCTTGTGTTGCGTCAAACGTGCCACATTTGGACGTGCATTGTCGTGGAGAAAAAGAACACCTTTCCGATTGACGAGTGAAGGGCGTTTCTGATGAAGGGCTTGATTTAAGCGTTCCGTTTGCTGACTATAGGTCTCTGCATTGACAGTTTGCCGTGGATTGAGGAATTC
>NW_013667952.1:13528-18227 GCF_000517525.1 Limulus polyphemus
AACATCAATATCAATTCCAACATGTTGGCCCCTTACATCACAGTTTTTAAGGCTAAAGTCACTTGAACAAAATTTACTGAACCATCGTTGACACTTACGGACGTTCAAAACATTTCCATAAACTTCTTTGATATTCTTTGTAGCTACAGAGGCATTGTTTTCCTTCTTCTATTCAAACAGCATTACATGCCGAATGTGTGTCTCGTCGTGTGCCATCACTATAAGGGATTAGAGTATACTAAACTTTATATATTATATAGGCTACACTAACGTGACGTTGAGGCGGTTCGTTTAACAATTATACGTGATGTACTTTTTTGGGAGGAGGTTAAAGAAAGTGTTACAAAACGCGACATTAATTTCTTGACGACCTTATAGTTATAGTTATTATTAAAGTTAGCTACATGTCATTTTAGTTATTATCATAGCTAGTCGAGTGGTGACGACCTTGACATTAATTAACTCCTTCACAATACTCTCCTTAGAATAGACAACCAACAAGATTGAATCATCAGGAATAATCATTTACTAGTGAAGTCTACTGAACCTTTCACACACTTCCATAATAGACAAACAGATTCATTACGTACGTAGATGTATGGGAGATAACTAAATGATTTTCGTTATTGTTTTAACTGTTTTTTTAGTAATAATTCTGCAACTGATTTTATATAATGCTCTTTAAGTAGTTGTTTATTCAGACTGATCTTCTTCTTCATTGTATTATACAGACTTGTATTTGATATTAGATATTTCGCTAATCAAAAACCCTTCCTCAGAAAGGATGGTGCCATACATTCTACCAGTATTCAGTCAACCATAAGCGTTGGGACTGAACTCTTAAACGTATCACTTATAGTGTGACACCAAATTGTATCAGCATTTGTAAGTCGTTTTTCTAAAATGTAATTATTTCTTGGTGTTAGTAAGTGTAGATAAGTAGTTTGATTGATATGAACACGAGATTACTAGGTAACTAATTGGAACGATGAATCTAAGCAGGTTATTAACATAGAAACAGGTGCTTATAAGAAGATTATTCACAGAGAACGGATGAGGGTAAGGAGACAGATACAATAAGTATATTATTAATAGAGAAATGGATGAGGGTAGGAAGACTGATGCATCTAAGCAGATTATCATAGAGAAATGGATAAGGGTAGGGAGACTGATGCATCTAAACAGATTATCATAGAGAAATGGATGAGGGTAGGGAGACTGATGCATCTAAACAGATTATCATAGAGAAACGGATAAGGGTAGGGAGACTGATGTATCTAAGCAGATTATCATAGAGAAATGGATAAGGGTAAGAGACTGATGTATCTAAGTAGATTATTCATAGAGAAATGGAAGTGGGTAGGGAGACTGATGCATCTAAGCAGATTATCATAGAGAAATGGATGAGGGTAGGGAGACTGATGTATCTAAGTAGATTATTCATAGAGAAATGGAAGTGGGTAGGGAGACTGATGCATCTAAGCAGATTATCATAGAGAAACGGATAAGGGTAAGAGACTGGTGCATCTAAGCAGATTATCATAGAGAAATGGATAAGGGTAGGGAGACTGGTATACTTAAGTAGAATATTAACATAAAAACGAATGAGGCTAAGGAGATGGAAGCATTTAAATAGAGTATTAGCAGACAAATGAAGAAGGGTAAGGAAATGGATACATATATGTAGATTATCAGCGTAAGGAGACGAGTGTTGCGAACGTATGTAGGAGGGGTACAAAAAAAGGGAAAGAATACCTAGTGTTGTTCAAGATTGATTTGTTTTTAATTTAACCTCTTGTATTGTGTAATATTAAGTTCGGAATGTTCAATGCTCTTATGTTTGCTCAATTGACGTAAAAGTTGTATTTTGAAACGTCCAGAGTCCTAGAGGAACGTACACCTAGTTTCAAAGCTGTAAAAGTTGTATTTTGAAACGTCCAGAGTCCTAGAGGAACGTACACCTAGTTTCAAAGCTGTAAAAGTTGTATTTTGAAACGTCCAGAGTCCTAGAGGAACGTACACCTAGTTTCAAAGCTGTCGTTTATTATCATATTTTTTTGAAAGCCAGTGACAATGATAACATTACTGAATAGTTGTGTTTAATGTGGTGTCTTCATACCATGGCATACTTTCGATTTTCAAGCGTCTCCAAATAATTAAACTTAAAATAATCTCAAGCGTAAACAGTGAATAAACTTGAGGGTTATCATAGGAAGCATTACCAAAGCTTACGATTAGAATAGTTGTGCAATTCCTAGTCTTTATATTAGCTGTGCAATCTTCAGGATTAGAATAGCAGTGCAGTCCCAAGTTGTAGAATAATCGTGTAATCCCAGGATTAGAACTGTTGTGTAATTTCCGGTATTATAATAGATGTGCAGCCCCCATGATTAGAAAGCCGTGCAGTCCCCAGTTTTAGAATAGTTGTGTAATCTCTAGGATTAGGATAGCTGTGCAGCCCCTGGGATTAGAATAGTCGAGAAATATCCAGGATCTGAATGGCTGTGCAGTCCCCGGTTTCAGAATAGCTGTGCAGCCCCTGGGATTAGAACAGTGTGCAGCCACCAGGATTAGAATAGCTGTGCAGCCCTTGGGATTAGAATAGTCGAGAAATATCCAGGATTTGAATGGCTGTACAGTCCCCGGTTTCAGAATAGCTGTGCAGCCCCTGGGATTAGAACAGTGTGCAGCCACCAGGATTAGAACATTGTGTAGCCACCAGGATTAGAATAGCTGTGTAATTCCCAGGATTAGAATAGTCGAGAAATATCCAGGATTTGAATGGCTGTACAGTCCCCGGTTTCAGAATAGTTGTGCAGCCCCTGGGATTAGAACAGTGTGCAGCCACCAGGATTAGGATAGTTGTTTAATTCCCAGGATTAGAATAGCTGTGTAATCCACAGGTCTAGAATAGTTGTGCAGCCCTTGGGATTAGAATAGTCGAGAAATATCCAGGATTTGAATGGCTGTGCAGTCCCCAATAGTAGAATAGCTATGCAGCCTTGACCTTTTATTTTTCTGTAAATATCTTTATTGTCTTCCTGTACTTTTCTGTCTCTTTCCTTATAGTATTTTTGTTTTACTTTTGTGTAAATTTCTTCTTAGTCTTCTTTGGATCTTCTGTTTCTTTCTTTTAATCTTCTGTCGCATTTTTTCTAGTCTTCTTTTAGTTTTATGTAAGTTTCCTCTTGATCGTTCTTGCATTTTCTATAATTTCATAATCTCAAGCAGCCTTTCAATCTCACTATTTGAGCTCATAATCATCATCTGCAACAGCTGAAATTAAATTTCAAGAATATTCCAAGCTCTGTTCTATTTTCACCAAAATAACTCCCACTTCTGACACCAAAATGCAAGTTCTTTTAAATTATCAGGTAAATATAACTCAACATCTAGTCCTCTTCAGGAGATGAAATTAGTTTAATGCCCCTTTTTAACACATTTCTATATTCTCGAACCACTTTTAAACTGTTGTAAATTAATTAGGCTTAGTTTTTAAATTATATTATACTAGGACTAACGTACAATCAACCCACTTACTTGTACAAAGTAGCACGATAATTCTAATTTATCTCAATTAACTTGATGCTTCAAAATGTCATATATTTATAATATACCATTCTTCTAGATATTTCTAGGACGAACTTGAACTTAACGTCACATTATACCCTTAAAAAACCCGCAGTTCCTTCTAGCTAACAAATATATTACAACATTAAAAAATACATTACAATAATACACTCACATCATAAATGTGTGCTCGGGCCGAGAATTTAGTACTTCCAAGATGGATATATTCCTTGTATTTAATTAGTTTTGGAAAACGAAAGAATATGGATCAACTTCTAACACCAGGACCATCCAAAACAGAGACCTCCAACAAATCGTACATCAGCTATGGTTAGCAAAGCGTAATATCTTATAATAGGTGAGAGCCATGAGCACAAAAAGTAGCGGCAAAAACAGTCCACGTATCCTAGGTTCTCTGCCTGGAAACAATGACAACAGAGTATGGTTTACCAAGATAAAGCATTCAGTCCCACCTATCATCCAGCTGAAGAATGAAGCGTATATTTATGCTATTCCATATAAAAAGTATATCAGTCAAGTCGCCATATACAGTTCCTGTGAATTTCTTTATGATTGAACTGTTCAAACAGACGCTGGCAAACCGTCTTCCTCGTACAATAGATAGATTATGAAAAGTTTATATTCGGAAGTGGTCTGCTTTGCCCATGACATCCTTAAGACTGGGCCTGTTTCAATCGAAACTGCGCTGCAGGTCTGTTGTCAAGATTTTTCTATCAAGGCAATATAATAATATACTGAACCAGGAAATATACATCAATTCCTTTATATTTTATTTGTGCAGTAAAATAACTTCTGCAGTTTTATAGGTTGTTATTTTAGCGCAAAGCTACATAATGTAGTTCCACTGTTGTATATCAAACCTCGGACTTTCGTGCTGTAAGTTAATAAACTTACCGCTAACTCATCGAAAGACAATCTTATAGGGCTACCCTAATACATTTTTTGCTGTTGGTAACATATAGAAAACAATGACACTTAAGTCTTGAGACACAACGGGTTCATAGACAACAACGTTTATCCCTATTTAAATTTTTTATTATTATCTGAGCAGTAAAAACCACAAGATATTTTCTGGTTTAACATGGAAATATTGCAAAGCTGGTCGCTC
>NW_013667952.1:18847-19986 GCF_000517525.1 Limulus polyphemus
AACCTGCAACAATGACAGCTCGAACAGCACAATAAACAAGAGAGATTACAGCAGTTGTTGGAGGAAAAAGAAAAGAAACAAGAAGTACGAGAAAAGAAACAAGGAGAGAGATTACAGCAGTGGCAACTGGAACAAGAAAGAAAACAGGAATAAAGTCTCCAACAGTTGCAGGAAAGTCAGCAGCAACTACAGGAAAGTCAACAACAGTGGCAAGAAGTACAAATGGAAAACATTAGTAAATTTCAAAGCGAATTAAATACATTAAAGGATGATTTATTGTCTTTTACACAAGAAGGATACTTTAACCATCGACTTAATCAGCCCCAGACAACGGCAAGCCCCTTCCAGACCCCGCAGCTAAACCCTAATGCAGACATCTTCATTCGAGATATGAATGTCAGCAATAGGGTGATCCAGTACGAAGGAAGCCACAGGAATTCGATGGGAAGGCACCGTGGGAAGCATATAGAGCACAATTTGAGCTACTGGCAGAAATGAATGGATGGACAGAGGAGCAGAAAGCAGTATATCTGGCAACGAGCTTGAAGGGACAACCACTAGAAATACTTGGACAGTTGTCAGCAGACGACAGGCACAACTATAGAGCACTGGTAGCAGCTCTAGAACTCAGGTATGGAACTCAAAATCAGTCTGAAGTCTACAGGGCTAGGTTTAGGACGAGAGTCCGTGCTAAAGGGGAGAGCCTGCAAGAGCTAGCACAGGACTTGGAAAGTATGGCACATAAGGACTACCCAACTGCACCAAGTTGTTGCTAAGGAATCAGTTTGTAAATGCCTTGGACAGTCCACAACTGAAGATACAAGTAAAGCAAGCATACCCCTCTACTATGCAGGATGCAATGGCCAGAGCTCTTGAATTTGAATCCTACGTTAAGTCCAGCACAGAGGTACCAAGGTTGGTACAGTCATCAGGATTCAAGGCCAGAAAAGGGCAGCTTTCAGAGAAGTTTGAGGGACTTTGCTGGCACTGTAATAAACCTGGGCACAAAAGAGCTCAATTTTGGAAACTTCAGCACAGGGCAGATGATACAGCAGGAAAGGCTGCTACCCAGAAAGGTTGTTGGAACTGTGGAGTGCAAGGACATATGAGGACTGGGGGAGTGTTGTCTCAGAAAGTGG
>NW_013667952.1:20969-25947 GCF_000517525.1 Limulus polyphemus
ATAAAATTAAGAGACTTTGTTGAATTTTAATTTTGTGTTTGTAAATTCTGTACATTTATTAAGTTATTGTTAATTGTTTATTGGTTTAATGTAAGTGGCTATTGTTCGGGACGAACAATACTAAGGAAGGGGCAGTGTTACGACAGCGGACGTCACGCGAAGCTAGTAACACGTCATGAACTTCTAGAAAAATCATGCCCCTTCGTGAAGCCTCGAGTGTTTACTAGATGTACGGTATTCTTGTATATAAGAACGCCAAGAAGTGACGGCAATAATGTAATTGAACTGCACACAGAGAGACAGACTGACAATTGAGTCGAGCACGTGAGTCGTTCGTTGTGAATTATAGCGTTTGTTATAGGGTAACTGTGGAAATTAAGTGTATTGCAAAGTTTTATTCAGAAAGAATAAACCAGTTTTATTTAAGAAAGAACTTGTATCGCTAAAGTTTCTTCGGAAAGAATTTTTACGGAAATTAACTAACGACCAGAGACGTAACAATACACTTAATAAAGAAAAGAGAAGATAACAGTATAAAATTATACAACCTCTTAATTAAAAAGAAGATCCACAAGATTATTCAAGTGTGGATTATACACGACTGTATTATTAAATAATTAATTAATTAACTAACTAACTGAAGTACCCGTCTCCTAGACGGAAGTTATGTAAATTCATGATTAATAAAAGGTTATCTTAAGACATGAAATTTGTTTCCCTTATATGTAATTGTAAAAAACGAAAATACGCCCATAAAAACTGTAAAACACAAAACAGGAGGTCAGGTAGTGGTAAAAAAAGCAAAAACAAACCGCAAAACCGAAAATTTCTATGTACCCCCACATGGACTTTATGAACCTTCATACCAATTTTGATGAAGATTCATCCACACCCTGCGGAGTAGTTACATGGACAAACAACAGACAGTACTAATTATATTTATATAGATTAGGAAAAAACTATAATACCTACTAATGTAATTTTCAACTCTACCTTTTATTACATAATTTATTGTCGTGGGATCGAATTCTACTAACTATTGACTTTTCCTCTAAAAAACTCGTTTTTCTACAAAAGCTCATCAAGGTTTGTCGATAGACACACACTATTTTAATATGAGTTAACAATACACATGTCTTAACATGTCTTCGTATGACATCCTTTCGATCCCAGATATCATTCTAGTAGCCCTCCTCTAAATCATTTCCAGCAGTTCAATGTTTTTCCTAAAGTAAGGAGCCCAAGACTGAATACAGAATCTAAACTCCAAAGTTTAAATGTGGCCTAATCAGTGACCTATACAATGAAATTATATCATCTTTGGACTTGTATCCAGTATTTATGTAAATACAACATAAAATTCTATTTCTCCTGCCACTGCTTGGATGGCTTACGAGGCTGATCACTAGAAAAACAAAGATATTTTTCTTCCATAACACTGTTGTGGTTATTCCCATCAAAATTATACTTATAATTCAAATTACTTAGATGGCTATAATAAGGGCTACAGTTTAGTAGCTAAAAATCGTGCCAAGTGTAGATCATTGAGTACGTTTTTCTCAGATCATAAAAGTTGTTAGAGCTGAGGTAATTTTGAAAGACAGAATTTTTATTTATAAATTCCTCTTATATAAAGAAATTGATAACTATATTTTGTTTAAAAAATAACAATGAATGTGATCCATTTTAAATATTTTTCTCTATTTTTAAATACGTCTGATCTATTTCAAAGCCTTTAGTTGTTGTTATATAAAAAACACGTGAATTAAATAGTTAATATCCACAAATAATATAGCGTATATTTGAAACTATATGTACATTACCGTAAGTAGAATTACTATAACAAATAATATCACTTACGTCTTTCCTGATTGCAGCTTGTGAGGCCCATATCGACAGACTGTAGTCCGTAACAGTATTGCAACAAATATAAACCTACAAAACAGTATTCTACCGAATCTGTTCGTTTTCCATCTGGTTTCAAATGATCTTTGTGCTTGCAGTTTATGTAGCGCCCTCTACCATTGTCGTATAAAATCAGAATTCAATTTAACAAAACGGCAGTTTCGAGGAATAATATTGTTTTGGTCTAACAGACGTCTTTAAGCATAACAAAAGGCACATTTCGTAATTTATAACTAACAGATTGATCAAAGCTTACATTTAAGTGTTAGGTCATTGTCAATTTATGAATTTCGATCGATCATACTATTCAATAGTAGGGACCGTTAAAAGAATTACTGAAAGCCTTGTCAGTGGGTCAGCGATAAGTTTACACACTTACAAACGTTAAAATCCAGAATTCGATTCCTTGCGGTTGACAGAGCGTAGATGTCCCATAGTGTATCTTTGTGCCAAAACAACACCAACACTGAAAGACTTAAAATGTATATCTGAATTCAACAGTTTACTCTTATTCTGTTGGTATCTATTTTCGAATCACGAAACAAAAACCAACCCAAAAAAGAAACATCAAAAATAGCTCAAAACCATTTTAAAAACATCGAAAATAATAATCATCAATACTTGTTTTCGTCCCCCTGGCCTCCAGGCCTCAAGTTATGTCTCCCCACTTGGAGGGTATGATGGGTCTTGGAGGGATCAAAAGCATAAGGGGTCCGATTTAAAACACAATTAAATTTGTAAAAGATATGGAAAAATCGTTAAAAAATTATAAAAGCGACATCGACAAAATGTTCAAATATTACATATTAAATTAAAATATCTCTATCAACTTAACAATATTTTTAATTGTTTTACAAATGACTCATTAGGACATATTCTTTTTGTAGTCAATATTAAATGCATCATCATATTCTATTTTTCTGATGCCATCATATAATTAATCAATATAATTGAAGATCTGGATAACAGTGTATTACAATCATCTTATTTTCATAAAGTTTGTTTTTATAAACTTATAGGTCATTGGTGGGATAACAATAAGTTTACGGCCTTAGAACGCTAAAATCAGCGGTTCGATCCCCGCAGTGCACACAGCAGATAGCCTAATGTGGATTTGCTGTAATAAAACAAAATAAATTTCTAAAATATTCTAAAATAAGTTGGTATATTTGCTTCTTCTCTGTCTTCTATATTAAGATATAATAATATTATTCGTCTTTAATATTTAAATAGTCGATATCTAGTTTTTATCATTCCAAACTGTTAGTACAGAAGTTATATTTTTTGCTTTTAAAATTTTAAATCGCTAGGTTGTGAAATACATCCAAGACACAGACTATTATTACTTCTACGGAAGTAACTTACCCTGTCCAAGACACAGACTATTATTACTTCTACGGAAGTAACTTACCCTGTCCAAGACACAGATTATTATTACTTCTATGGAAGTAACTTACCCTGTTCATGGCGCATACTATTATTACTTCTACGGCAGTAACTTACCCTGTTCATGGCACAGACTATTATTACTTCTATGGAAGTAACTTACCCTGTTCATGGCACATACTATTATTACTTCTACGGGAGTAACTTACCCTGTTCATGGCACAAACTATTATTACTTCTACGGGAGTAACTTACCCTGTCCAAGACACAGACTATTATTACTTCTACGGAAGTAACTTACCCTGTCCAAGACACAGACTATTATTACTACTAAGGAAGTAACTTACCCTGTTCATGGCACATACTATTATTACTTCTACGGGAGTAACTTACCCTGTTCATGGCACATACTATTATTACTTCTACGGGAGTAACTTACCCTGTTCATGGCACAAACTATTATTACTTCTACGGGAGTAACTTACCCTGTCCATGACACATACTATTAATACTTCTACGGGAGTAACTTACCCTGTCCATGGCACATACTATTAATACTTCTACGGGAGTAACTTACCCTGTCCATGACACATACTATTATTACTTCTACGGGAGTAACTTACCCTGTTCATGGCACACACTATTAATACTTATACGAGAGTAACTTATCCTGTCAAAGACACATACTATTAATACTTCTACGGGGGTAACTTACCCTGTCCATGGCGCATGAATTCTGGTAATGTGAAGTAGTAGTAGCGGATCAAGCCTAAGGCTGTTGTAAGTGAAGTCAGAAGAGGTTCGACTGTTGATGCTAGCTGTCCCTAATTTAGCAGTGAAAGACTAGAGGGAAGGCAACTAGTCAACACCACCCACCGCTAACTCTTGGGCTACTTTTATACCAAAGAATAGCAGGATTGACTGTCACTTTACAATGCCTCCACGGCTGAAAGAGCAAGCATGTTTGGTGACAGAGATCCAAACTCAAATAATGAGTTGGGAGCTCTAACCGCCGGGCCTAATTACAATTATATATAAACACAAAAGGTCTCAATTAATTAACGTGTTTTTCGTTTTTTTTATGTACCAAAATTGAGATTTACTCATATCCCAGGTCGATAATGGTATGAGAAATATCAATGCATTTCCCGCCCAGAGTATCAACAATAAGTTTAGATTTATAACGCAAGAAAACAACAAAAAACTGGGTTCTAATTCCCACGGTGAACAGAGCGCAGAAAGATATTTGTGTAGTTTTGCCCTAAAACAAAACGAATTCATCATCAACTCCTATATTCACCTTAAAAAACAAAATCCTAGAGCTTTCAATAATCGATAGGGTTTGTCGTGTTTTTATTATCTTATGTAATACCCATAATCATTTAACGAAGTTTCTTCTTAGTCCAGAATTTTCTAAGCATTTTATTATTTATCTTCAAACTTTTCGGACGTGTGTAAAAACATTTCGTTGCAAATTGTAGAAACTAAGACACTAAGTTTGAATAAAAGTTAGTACCACAAACCAATGTTTCTTCTAGTAATAGAACAACTGTAGAAACTAAGGTTGAATAAATATTACGTATCCCAACCAATGTTTCTTCTAGTAATAGAACAACTGTATAAACTAAGGTTGAATAAATATTACGTATCCCAACCAATGTTTCTTCTGGTAATAGAACAACTGTAG
>NW_013667952.1:26693-30300 GCF_000517525.1 Limulus polyphemus
TAACCTAGTAATTGTATGATTTTATGTTAAACTAATTTTAATTGTTATTTTGTTCAAAACGTTCTTCTCTGATACAACCTCTCATTGAAATCGCTTTCTCATTATTGAACTTGTTCATGAGAATATAACCTCTCTCAGAAGTCGCCTTCTCATCATTGGAGTTGTTCATGAGAATATAACCTCTCTCAGAAGTCGCCTTCTCGTCATTGGAGTTGTTCAGTGAAAATATTAGAGTAATCAAATACACTTGTATTACATAAAATAGTACTTGAAAAATTCAAATTGTCTTACATCATCCAGATCAAACTAAAATGTGTATCTATGGTTAATTTTCCTTTGTATCTAAGAGTATCAATATATTGTTGCTGTGACAAAGACAGTAATGTAAAAATAATTATAAGAAATCAAGATTCAAATGTAAAAATAAACTTCCAACCCGAATTATCACATTAAAATATAGGTTGATTATGATATTTTCAGATTAAATAGATTCCCCTATAAGCATAAGATAGATCCATTAATAACGCTCCCCACCCCCAGTGGCTCAGTGGTAAGTTTGAGGGCTGATAAAGCTAAACATCGGGTTTCGAAACCCGTATGGGCACAGAACAGATAGGCCCATGTGTAGCTTTGTGCTTAACACAAACAACCCACTAATAACAACAAATTCGACAAGGAAATATGTAGAGTATTGTACTTAATAACTTGAATGTGAAATAAGTAAGTTGGACAAGTGTGATGAAATTAGCAAAATCTTTATTTCTACCATAAAACAAAAAGAAAGTATGCTTCAATTTATAGGTAAATGCGGATACTATGAGTTACTAGAATATCCTTTTGGTCAAAATATACTACGGAGAATAAAGAAACAAAGCAACTGGAATGAGGCAATCTCAATGATTTTCTGGACCACATTGTTATGCTAAAAATGCATTGAAGCTAAATAAACTGAACATTTAAAATAATCCTATAAAATTGAGAGCAGGCAGAAAACACATGACATGCCTATGTATAACATTTTTCATACTTTTTCTGTTTCAGACTTGACCTCAAGCCGATAATTAAACGTAACTTTAAAAACTATAAACTTTTAAACTTGATAAAGCCAAGGAGTACAATAACCTTAAAATGTCCCTAATAACATGTATACATCACATGAATGACGTAATTATTTAAGAAGGAACTATTGGTAACTACAATAATAATACCACTTAACAATGAATTACTCTGATACTTCCCTAATAACATGTATACATCACATGAATGACGTAATTATTTAAGAAGGAACTATTGGTAACTACAATAATAATAATACCATTTAACAATGAATTACACTGATACTTAATACAAAACACAATCTTTACCAATAATTTTTAAATGAAAAAATATTTTAAAATACATCATTAAATTAAACTCTCTAATTAAAATGTTTAAATAGCACAGTATCTAAAATCAAGATTCTTTGATTATATTACAAATTTATGAACTTCACAATGACATAACAAGGAAATAGCCCTTTAATTAATGAATAGTGCATAAAAACATCTTATAAAATAGAAAAATTTGATAACCCTTTAAAAACAATATATGCGTGAAATATTCTTAGAGTGAAAAAAAGGTATAAGTACACACTTACAATCACAAAAAGTAAAATTAAAGGAGAAAATGGGAAGAAAGAAACACACAGAGATACACTGTCCATTTTAAGAGCAGCCAGAGTAACACAAATTGTTTACTAAACTAAAAGAAAAGGAAAAACAGAATAGAAACTCTTTAACAAAGATATATATGTTTATAAACTTTAACTCCACCATTTATAAAAATCAAAACCTTAAAAGAGTATCTAAAGCAAATTAAAGGAATTACATCTTTCCTAAGTAAATGACTAAGATACATTGCTGCAATAACAATAATTTAATCAAAACTGAAGCACATAAAAGGTAAAAGAGTAACAAACAAAAATACTGTAAAAATGTACAATTTAAAAGAAGACTGCGTGTTGGTAAAAGTTGTTTGATGTGGAGGGTTTCTTTAATCAGTTATTCCAGATCAGTGTTGGCTTTGCAAAGGATATTAAAATTTGATAAGTTAACTTCGTGTCCTGTTTCTTCACTATGTTGGTGTATGGAGGAAGCACAGGAATTACTCGACTTTTTTGTGTTTTCATGGAAATTCCCATATGTTCATTGGCTCTAACTAGTAAATAGCGTTTGGTTTTTGCCAATATAGAAGGCCTTACAGTCTCCACACGTGTAAAAAATATACAAGCCAAGAACAAAGGGAAGTTGGGAGAAGATATTTAGAACAGAAATATCCTGTATGCGGGATGTGGGTTTAAAACTAATTTGAAATCAACTTAGGGGTAGTAACGATGAATTACGCGTTTAATTTTACTTTGTATAGTTAAGCTTTGTTCACCAATGTATGGAAGACAAGAGTATATAGTACGTTTGGGTACAGCTGATAGTCTTGGTGAATTAGTGAGTTTGTTAGTTAGAAAGGTATTAGTAATTTTTGTAATAAATGTTGTTGGTAACCATTACATTTTAAAGTATCCTGTATGAGAGAAAATATGAGAGTGTGTAAATTAAAGTACGTAGAACACCGTACCTAGTTACTTACTTAAAAGAAAATCGCTATGAGATTTTATAATTAAAACATTCAAAAAAGAAATACCATCAACATAAATGAACTGAAAAAATATCCAAATTCCTATAAGTATTGTTACGACAGCGGAAATCATGTGACGCTGGAAGCATGAGCGCTGGAGTTTCTCGAATTATAGGGTGACCCCGCGAATGTCCGAGTGTTTGCTAGACGCCCTCTTTTTTAGTATATAACCCTGGCAAAGAAAGCCAGTCATATAGATAGATGTAGATGGATAATTAAAGAAGCGAACAGTAGTGACGGTAAGTAAAGTGTGTGACTCACTGTGATTTATAGCGTGTATTATAAGTGTTGCTGCATCTGTTAAATCTCATGGAATGGTGCAGGTCTTGCAGTATATGATGTATTAAAAAGGGACCCAAGCAAATAGGACGTGCTCCAATGAAGTTATGTCAAGTGGACGCACCAATGGAAAGAGTAACTATTGACATTGCTGGTCATTTGCCCCAAACTCGTGCTGGAAACAGGTACATTTGTATGGTGATGGATTATTTCACCAAGTGGCCTGAGGCATATGCAATACCAATCACGAAGCTACAACTGTAGCTTCGGCTATTAGTGATTTCTTCTTCAGGTTTGGTATGCCATACAAATTGCATTCAGATCAAGGCCGTAACTTTGAATCAGCTGTATTCCATGAATGATGCAAGTTGTTTGGCATACGAAAGACCAGGACAACGCCACTTCACCCACAGTCTGATGGGATGGTAGAAAAGGACAACTGGACATTGGGACAGGAATTGGCAAAGTTTTGTAATAGCTGCCAAGATGACTGGGATGACTGTTGATGACCTATGGAACAGCAGAGCATGAAGCCACAGGATGCACTCCAGCAAAGCTGATGTTTGGTTGGGAACTTCATTTGCCAATGGACCTGATAACAGGATGCCCACCTTACGAAGAGTTGCCTGAAAATGTGCCAGAGTTCGTGAAAGTGTTA
>NW_013667952.1:30464-39417 GCF_000517525.1 Limulus polyphemus
GCATTCAAACTTACAAACGTCTGCTGATTCGATGAAGTTATCTACCGAAGTCAGCTTTGTACCAGGAGACAAGGTGTGGTTGTATAATCCCAGTAAGTCCAAAGGGAAGTCTCCTAAGTTGTCTTCTCCATGGGAAGGCCCATATGACATAGTGGATCGTCTCTCAGATGTGGCTTTCCGAAAAAAATGTGGTCGGCGAGGTAAGCCAAAGGTGGTGCATGCCAACAGGCTTTGATATTATCATGGTCCAGGACATTTCAGTTGGAACGTAATGAACAACAGAACAAATGACGCTGCTGAAGATGTGTCACCTGAAAAAGCCACTGTTGGAGAAGAAACTCTACCCGGTTTTGAGAAGGAAAACGGTGAAGCCGTTAATGATTGGGATGATCATACTTTCTCTTAAATTGTACTTTTAGGCCATTTCAACAACTTTAGGTGGGTTGCTAACTTTCCTTTAGCTCGTCAGTTTTTTCTCCATATACTAGTCAAGCCAATTAATGCACCTGTTAAGAGAGAGGAAGCTGTAGAGACTGATCTGTCGATCCTTGATAAACCAGATAAGGAGTTCTGGGAACAGAAGCAACTACTAGCTCTGGCCAGTGGGAAAAATTAACATTAGTATCCCGATCAATAAGGGTGGGATTGATCATCAAAATTAGTTTATTATAAGGTTGAACACATGATGATGGGAAGGAAGTATATGGATTCAGGTTTATTTCATGCAGTTGGCACATACAACTATCACACCAACTCTCTACATTAGAACATCCATTCTTTTTCTGTCGTACCACTTCTTCTATTGACATTTTGTAAGGCAAATTCATATGCATAGATCATATCAATCTCAGTCACTCTATGTAATCTTGGAGACATTGAAGGACTTCTCTTAGAGGAAGACTATACATCATATCCACAGAGAGTAACACTTTCCATCTGAATAGAAGTAGATTTAGTGAATAGGCTATAGCTCCCTGTTCTGTTGTTCTAAATGCCATCATTACATATAACAAGTGTTTGTCCCAATCAGTTCTATTTTCCTTGCAAGCATCTGCTTGGTAGTCTGTTTTACTCATTCTGTCAAACCCTTCGAGTGGAGGAGATGAGGCGAAGTATGAGTCTTCAACACATCTAATATTTCACAAAACTCAGCAAATAGTTGGCTTTTGAAGTTATCTTCTTGATCTGTATGGATTTCTCACAGTTCTCTAAATTGTGCTATCCAGTTCTTAGCTAACACATACATAATGGTTTCTGCTAGTATATTAACCAATTGATAAATTTCATCCCACTTCATGAAGTAGTCAATGCTGACGAGTATATATCAATTATCTCTTATTTTCTCTGGAAGTAGACAAGCAAAGTCCGTGGATATCCTCTGCAAAGGAGACCTAACAATTCTCAAAAATAGTTTACCTTTGTCTCCGACAATTTCATATATGGGCAGCATACACAACGTACATCACTCACACCAACACTAAACATCTCGACTCAATCATGGTCATAAGACCACTGTTTAGTGTTAACAAAAGTGAAGGTTATTACACCTTGGTGCCTCCCAGTCTTTATATTGTGTAACGTATGGAGCATTTCTTGCTGTAGAGCTCTGGGACCCATTGCTTCAGCATTGTTGGAGTGAATGGTTAACTTCATACCAAAGTGTTTAACCACTTAAGTCAACCACTGCAAGGAGCTCTTTCAGTACCTGTGTTGAAGAATCATGAGCTTATGAATAGTATAAACAATTACATTTTCTATTCTATCCTGCTACTGTAATTATGCCGCTCTGACTACATTGTCACTGGAATCAGTGTCCAATAGAAGCTAACAATCTTAATGTGGATAAACCAGTACTGGAGGATCCACCAAAGCAAGCTATAGGGATTGGAATGACTGATCATATTCCTCACTCCACCCAAAGTACGCCTACATTTTCTAGAGACCTGACAGTGGTGCTACTATAATTGAAAAGTTGACCATAAATAAACAATAATATGACGTGAAACCAAGGAAATTATAGACTTCTCGCTTAATCACAGGTGAATGTCAAGCTTTCACCAAAACTATTTTAGTTCATTCTGTCGAGATTCCATCTTTCTCCACAATGTGACTTAAAAACTCTTCTTCTGCGTACACAAAAAGCATTTTTATGGTTTCTCTATCAAGGCAGCTTTTTTTATGCACTGGAATACCATCTTCAGGTTCTTAGATACAGTCTCAAAAGCGCAGCAAAACACCAAAACATTATTGATGTAGTCCAGGCATCTTTATCATTGTTGTCCTTTGAGTGTAATCTTCATCAACCACTCAAAAAGAGCTAATGCATTACACAGATCAAATGACATGATGTAGAAGTCATAGAGGCTGGCTCTTGTTCTATTAGCAATCTTAACCCAACTTAACTTGACTTGCCAGTTTCTGGATGCCATATCCTGGATGTTGACGTAATGATAAAGAAAAGGCATCAGCGTTACATTTTACTTATTATATTCTTTCATCTAAAATTCATTACAAAATATTGACATACCTACCTTCTTCCTGATTAGCACTACTGGAGATAACCTTGCACTCTCAAAAATTGTACTTCAGTGTTTACAACCTCCCAAGTGCTCAAAGAAGCTGCTGTGGCAGATGCACTTCACTGGATATGTGTATCCTGAGTCTATATGGTGCTGAGTCACCATTTATGGACACAATCAGCCATCTGGTCCCAAAGTACGTTGGAGTATTTGCTTGCCAATTCACTGAGTTGCTTTCACTGCATTAAGTCTAGATTTTTAGCACATTCATCAACCAATGATAGCATCATACTTACTTTGGCCACAGATTGATAGATGCAACTCTAGCATTACTACTAGCATTGGTTACGTCCAATTCACTCACCATACATATGAACAATTCATTGTCTTGATAGATAGGAGTACTAGGACTTTATCTCTTGTCATAAAGATGTCTGTCCAAGGCAATAGTGTACAGCTTCAATAACTGCATTATACAGCACCAACATCTTAGACTCCATCCTGATTAAATGATGAAACATCACTTGTGTATAACTTCTGCTATATACACTCATGCAGACCACTCTTTCCAGGCTCAATCTTCTTGGCATTATCAGTATTCACTGTACATAGTAATGGTCTCACTCATAGCATTGAAAAATCATGAGATATATTAGGGACTCGCTCCTCCTGTGTTTACCAGGAACTCCACCTCTCGCCTTTTTACCTTTATTGGCATAGTTCCACCCAGTCCTGACAGACTCTGAGTGCATGATAAAGACATACAACCATACAGTTTTCAACCAGTTAGCCAATTATGTGGATGAACACCAGAAAACGTGAGATCAAGATCTTCCACTGCTACTTATGAGCTATCAAACAACAGTAAATAAGGCTGTAGACAACACATCATCACCATTGATGTTTGGGACAGAACTCAATATACCATTGGACTTCTGTTCTTGTATCCAAAAAATAGTAGCACAACAGTCTTATACAGAATATACAGATATATTAAGGAACATCATTGACGTACTGCATGCCTTTACATGAGAAAGACTTAAATCAGCTATTGATAAGATGAAAAGTGAGTATATAGCATGTTAATACTGATAAGACTGGATTCTTTCAAAGTTACATTGTATGGTTGTAAAATTCCAGTCTCAAGAATGGATGAACTCCAGAGTTATACAGGTGTTGGGACGGTCCATGTGTTGTACTGAAAAGAATTAAGGATGTGGTGTACAGAATTAAGAAAGACAGATGGTCTAAGGTAAATTTCATCCTTCATGTTTGTCTTTGGAAACATGTTGGTGAGAGAATCGCAAATTGGGTAATACCATAGAGGAATTTGTCTGTGAAAAATCATCCTTTTATAAAGTCAAGGACTGCTGTCAAGACTACTTCCTGAGAATCATCAAGGATGGAACCATCAATGGATCTGCTCGACAATTACTTAAAGGGAACTCCTCTAGTGACGGGACAACACACGAAAATTATAGACAAGAAGTTCATCCCATCTGCATGTCATAACCCTCAGAGAAGGAAATCACTCATAAGACTGGATGAAAAATATAGTTTAGTGTACTGTTTTATTTATGTGTCAGGATTGTTCAATGCATTATGCTATTCAAAAAGAGAGCAGTGTAGGAAGCTATATTTCAATGTTATAATTTAGTTGTTTCCTAGAGAGAGCTGTTAATCATTATGATGTAATAATGGAGAACTTTTGTCTAATATCTAGGGACAAGGATATATTATTTATAAATATGAGTAGGCAGGTAATGAATTTAATGATTATTCAATGAGATTAGGGGTTCAGTATCAGAAAAGTTGTTCACTTTCACCATTAAAAGTGAGATTTATCGCATATTCTCAGTTACTCAAATGATTATTGAAACATCTATAAGTAAATTTATTTGTGAAATAGGCATGCCTACCATTAGCCTCTGAATTTTTGTTGAAATGGCCTAAAAGTACAATTTAAGTAAAAGTATGATTGGTTTAGTTTGTTTAGAATTTTACACAAAGCTACTCCAGGGCTATCTGTATTAACCATCCCTAATTTAGCAGTGGTAGACCAGAGGTAAGGTATCTAGTAAATACTACCTACTGCTAACTCTTAGGCCACTCTTTTACCAACGAATAGTAGGATTGAACATCACACTGTAATGCCATAGCCGAAAGGGCGAGCACTGGGCGGATTAAGAGCCCCAAAAGACCCGGGCAAATACCTAAAATCGGCCCATTTGGCCGCGTTACAAATTTATCGTTTTTATAACATAGCACAAATACTCAAGTTATACACACATATAAATACATATAGAAATAGACATTCACTATTTATGAAGACAGAAAACAAAGTAGAAAACAAACAAACCAGAATAATACAAATCACAATTTATTGGAATAGGAGAATAAAATTACTAATAATGCAATTTTTTCGCTAGCAACAAACTTATGTCAACACACCATCAATGATAGCATCATGGTCTATACCATGGAGAACATTTTTTCTACTGAAATCAGAATAAATGCCTCCAAATAATCAGAATTCAAAGTACTCCTTAACCTATTATTGATGAACTTCAAACTTGAAAAACTTCTTTCACAAGCCACCTGAGTGGTAGAGAGTGTTAATAGTCCGATGTTTTTGTATGCCTCGCTGAATAGGTTATATTTCTCCAACGTAAAATAGACACAAACTACATAGTTGAGGCATCGTTCACACATAGAAATCTGGTCATCATATTCTAATTGACCGTTTTCTTTCACTATAAGCTCTGTCTTACTAGCAGTTTCTTGACAATTCATTTGCAAGGTGTACTCCTCAGGTATTTTGTGTTTCAGCCTATTCCAATTATTTGTCAAACTTATAAGTTCAGTTTGCAATTGCTCACAAGTTAATTCCTCGTCAATTTTTAAAAGTACTTCATTTAGCTTTTGAAGTGCAGCATGAGGCAAGAATGTCTTTATCTCTCCAAACTGTGCAAGAGACAAGTAAGCCAAGTCCCTATATAAAGTCCCTTTCTGCTCAAATCTTGACTTTAGGCTTTCAATAGTAGTGTTTAATATCTTGTTATGCACACGAACCTCAAATTCTTTATAAGCATAAAATGTCGTTTCGTCACTTGTACCTTCTCTAGGTAGCCTGCTCCTCTTCTGTAGTCTTTTTTCTAGAAAAAACTCTTGAATGACAATACTATTTAGTGAGCTTCGTTTTTTAAGTTCATCTGTTACCCAGTCAGTGGAATCCGTCACACTTGTTTTCGCCCCTTCACAGTTCCGTTGAATTTTAACCCGATAATCTAAATTAGCCATCAACAAGTGACGTGCTTCTAGTATATCTATCCCAACAGTTTTAAGGTACTTGGATAAAGGAGTTGTTAAATTAAAAATCTGAAGATATATGAATGCTGTCATTATTGTTTCATATTTCAGAAGAACTTCTTTATATGACATAGCTTTTGCTCGTATATCAGAGAATAGATTTTCTGATTCTTCAATACTATTGAGAAAGAGAATTGCATCTACATACAGGGAACTTTGTAGATTTCCTAAAGAAGTTCAAATAAACCTTTTCCTGTAGTGCTAGAAGCCTTTTCTGAATGCCTTTGTTGTTCATGTATTGAATGACAACAGAACATTGGTCTTTCACTGAAATATCTTGTGAAACATCCGTGAAAGTAACCTCCAGTACTCAAACAACCAACCTTCAGACAACGTCTCAGCAGACACAAACCCTCTCACCAGTATCAACCATGTTACCCCAACCAACCATGTGTGATGCCTCAACCTCAACAGACAGCCTCGAACCTGTTCACCAAGAAACACAGACTAGGATCGCCAAGAAAGACCGAAGAATTCAGACTGAAGACCTCAACGACACTGACACCAAGAGACTGACAAGAGCCACGACAAGAACGTCAGACGCACTTCCAACCGAAGCCCCCACATCACCCAGCACAATCCAGATACAAAAGGTCCAGCTCCGACGAATAATCAGTCATAGCCCAATCCAGCTAAACCAAGAACCGACAATTCAGAGAATGACGTCGCCTCTTCACCCAGCCAGCCTGTTTTAGCCTTTAAATATCGCCAGCAGCTACATTGATTGTACCTTATGTCAACTAACAATATGCATTTTTCCACAGCATTCTCCGGGCACGGTCAGGGCATTTTATTCGGCGCTCTGGCCGTGAAAGTGGGTTTTCTCGGGGTACTCCCGTTTTCCCCCCACAACAAAATTTCTCCTTATGCTTTGGATGCTCAGATCTTAGCCCTGAAAAGGACCAGCCCAGGTTAAATGTAAATGTAACTCTTTAGTTGTATAGTTCTCTATCAATGTTTAAACAGTAAACTGGAAAGCCTAAGTCTGCTAACCAAAACTCTACAGTCAGTTTAGTGTTTATAATTTAGTCAACAACGGACATATTTGATCTACATCTCCCTGCTCTGCTCGACAAACACCCGACGCCGCGTGGTCATTGAACGCCAAGTACAGCAGAAAGAAAGAAAACTACCATTGTCAACAAACAACCCAGTGAAGCTTTCCGTCTTTCTCTTCTTCTCCACTTCTCCTCATAGCCTTTCCCTCAACTTGTGAGCTCATCAATTTTAAAATTACCAGTTTAACAACTATAAGTCAACACCACCAATCATGCAAGCGTTTAATACTTAAAAGCCTCGGCAACTTATTTCTAATTATGTAGTGGGGTGAAGAGAAACAAAAGTTTCTGACCGCCCCGGGTTATATTTCATTCCCCTTCGGGGAATAAAATACTACTAGCCTAAATACCTACCATGCCTATCGAATCGATTATGACATTGCTCACCATCATTTTGAATATCAGTGTTAAAAAACTACCATGACCTTTACTTCCAGACTTGAGTGCCATCTGACTTTTTTTTTATTACTTTCTCTAATGCCTCCTCAATAGCGGATCATATTTACTTGGTAGAATAAGCAATTCTAGAAAATTTCCATGATCTATCAGTAAATCATCGAGTGTATAGGCAGCTTCGGCTATACTACTGCCTCTGTAGCTTGCGTTTACCAATCAATTTCACAACTTACCCAATTCTTTCCGTCACCTGTCTGTTATTTTTAATTTCTTCTTTTCTCATAAGTTTTTGATTTGTAAACAGTAGTTGTTCAATGTTTTTGTGGTTAGAACTAAGAACGTGAGCTTCTGCGCAATAATTGTGGTGTTTGCTGTTTTCTGTTCATTAATCCTTTGGTGTATATGCCTCCAGTTTTTCATACCCTCCATAAACGAATTGCTTTCAAATTCTTTGCTATATGCAAGACAAACTGTAGAGTAGAGTGCATAATTATGATAACCAATAACGCTGAGAACCATTTTTCTCCTAAATATAATTTTTGATGAATATGGAAGAGAACTATCATATTGTGGTTGTCTTGGATGCGATTGAAAAAAGAAAGCTCTCTTGGCATTCAGCATCTTCTTCCTGTTGTATATCAATTTTCTTCAACAAACCCAGGTTCAGTGCCTGTCTTGTCACACTGGCTCTCCTAACATGCGACCTCAAGAGTTTCTTTTTTGGATTCTTATGTTGCAGAATGATCATGTACCTTAGAGCTTTCAGATATTGTGTCATAAGTTTCACTTTCTGTTTCATGATGCTCCAGCAAAGAAGATGAACTAGCAGCACTAATTTTGAATATGTCAGTCAGTTTCGAACACTTTTCTACTTGTAAGAGAAATTGCTTCTTTTTGTTTTTACGGAATTTTTCTACCTCTCCTTTGTGTTTCTTCTCCATCTACAAAGGGTGAATAATTAAGTAATTTTATTTCTATTAAAAATTTCATAAATGGTAGGTATACAAAATTAGCCAAACCAAAATTTTGCTTAAATATATCTTGAAGATCTTATTGATGAATTATTGAAATATTAAATAAAAACCAGGGAGATACAAAGATAAAATAAACAAAATATTTATTACATTTGAATAGTTTCATACTTTTTTAAAGTTTTATGAAATCTCTTGACAGATTAAAATTTTAACTCTCCCTTTGCATAAAGCTTGAAGTAAACTCCAAAAATATGTAAGCCGCATTAATATGAGACCACGAAAATATGAATCACCTACACAACAGACAGAAAAATGTATTGTATTAAATAAAATATGAGAGACTGTAGGGTTTGGCGATGTCCCACACTAGTGATTAATAAATAGCAAACTGTTGAACTCATTTTTCACATTAAATAAAAGTAAATTTCAAAATGTATATTGGAACAATGACGGGGCAGCCGCCCACTAACAAAACCAAAACCGGAAGAAGGACCATAGAGAAACCTATAACTTAGAATAAATTTTGGATAAAAAACAAAATAAAACTAACAACGGAATTTCGATATATTATTAAATAATGTTACGTCTCCGTTTGTTAATTGATTTTTCCGTAACTTCGTTCCGACGAAATTTTAAC
>NW_013667952.1:40250-46207 GCF_000517525.1 Limulus polyphemus
TTCTCCAAGATACGGGATAGTTCTAGAAACAAGAGGGCGTGAGAATTGTCACGTGATCTCGATGACGCAACAATATGAACCACCAACAAAACAAGACAGAAAAATATAATATACTAAAGAAAATAAGAGATTTTGTAGGGTTTGGCGATGCCCCACACTATTGGTTAATAAATAGTAAAACTGTTGAACACATTTTCACATTAAATAAAACTAAATTTCAAAATGTTTTTTATCAAGCACGCGTGCACACTGTGCTATATCGCCATCTATTTTCGATCGATTTTCCAAGGTTCTGTAAAAAGCTTCCGGATTTATAGGAGGATCCTTTTTGCAATTTTTTTTGTGAAGTGAAACTCCCCAGAAGTGAAGATATTTGGCGGTTTCGGCGGCATTTTTATAATATGGGACTGGAATAATTTGTTTTTCTTCAAAAATTTACACAAGAGCTTTTATCTTTTGGTACGTCTTATACAAATCTATATCGCGCTCTTGTAAGTCCAAACTCAATTCGGATAGTTCTCGGAGAGCATCACACATCAATCCTAGATCCAATAGAAATTCCGAGCTTGTAATTTTTCACTCTAAGCCCTCATATGCACATTTCTCTTTTTCGTCTCTTGTTGAATCAAGCTTCGAAATGTTGCACTAACGCTTCACAGTTTTCCCAAACATCTGAAACTGACTGACAACTAGATGCCATCCATCAAGTGCTTAAAATTCGGCCAATTTTTAAAAGTTGAATTTCCAGCAATTTCGCGCACACTTTCAGTTCTCTGCTAATTTTAGGCGACGCGTGATATAAGACATAAAAGTTTATCAATAAACGCTTTAAATCTGTTGATCCCTGACCTACTGTAATTAAGTCCACTTTTACTCCCCAACATCACGGCTGCACCATCACATGCCACACAAAGTAAATAACTTTTCAGGTAGTCTTCATTCATTAAGTAAGACTGAAGACAGTCGAGTAAAGAATCAAAAATTCCTTTTGCAGTAACATTTTCAAGTTTGATCAAGTTCAAAAATAAATTTACCAGCGAATTCATTCCATTATCCGGGATACAAATTCGAACATCCACTATTAAGGTAGATTTTTTACTGAAAGAAATTGACGCCTCGTTTATCAATGAAATTCTACTTTTCGATTTAGTAACTATATTAATTAGTGTTTTTTTTTTTTTAATTTCATCACTAATGAGATTCACGATGTCAATACATACATTCGTTGTGTGACGGATACGGCCCATGTCAATTCCATTTAGTTCTTGTAAATTTATTTCAGATTCAAAATTAGAAAATGATTGGTTTTCTTCTGCTACCTTATATGCTGTACGAAAAATTCATGTGGTAATCATTTTTTCGCGAGATAATGTTTTCAAACACACATTTTCAATGGTCTCTTTCTCAGCTTCAGCCAACAATTTTATCGCAGCTTTATGTCCCGCGGTATCCTTGTGATCGAAAAGTTTTTTTTTTCTGTAAAGACAGAAGCTGTTGCTGAAGACTTTCACCATAATATGTTATTTCATTGTTGGCCCATTCTTTAGAAACTTTCATTCTTGCCTTCGTCTCCACTCCAAAAGTTCTAATTTTATGGAAAGGGGTACAGCCAAGTTTCTTATTTCTAATATTCAACCAATCATACTTCCTGCAAAAATCTTCTTTTTTTTTAATCGACAGTCCATCAGCTAAGCCAGTCGTTGTCAAATAGCTCGTGGATACCGGATAGACCACGAACAGAAACGGTACTGACGCTGTTAATTCCTGTTCTTAGGTCAGTTCCTCACTTATTCTAGCTTTCTTATTCACAGAAGGTGAAAAGAAACCTGTAATCAGTTTCATTTTTACATTGGGGTGTTTTCTCAAACGCAATGAAAACATTATACACTCCCGGTCACAATAAAATAAAAGTACAGTAGAAGAGAAATGCACACAGACTCAAATTGGTATCACCACCTCGACTGAGAATTTATTCCTGAGACTCACACGCATATTTTTATCTTGGCTGAGAAGGAGATGTGCGATTAATGACGTCAATCCTCTTCGTCCACTTGTGACTAGTGACTTATTTTATTTGAACGAATGTACAGTCCAGGCCAGCATACCAGTCAACTAGGTTTGTGTTCACCTGTTTCCCAGTCGCAAGCGGTCTCTTTGAAACCCAATTGAAACCTTTCAGTCAAAGTGAGACCACTACAGTACATCAACTGATAGCGGCCACGTCTTGTAGGTGTTAAAACCAGGTAACCATTGATGTTCCCTATTAATGGCACACTAATCCTACCTGATGCTTCACACCTCATACTGCACTGATGATCACACATACACGATCAAACAAACAGTATGTTTTCACACGCCTTTAATCTTTGTCATTTGTAATACTTCTAGTTCGATGTCTCTTTGGTCTTCTTGTGAACAAATGATTTGTTCAAATTGGAAAATCACACTTTTTTCCATTACTCTACCAAGTTTCATCACCTTTCTCTCTATTTTGCAACATGAAAACTGGTGCCGGTACGCCGTACCGGTGCGTACCATCTTAAAAAAAAAAGCCCTAGCTCTAATAATATATTTCGACAATTACTAAATTGAATTAGAATAGCATACAAGCGTTTTGTGACTACATATATGCTTCAATATAACCCTTTCAAGATTCTTTGTTGCCATGTGGTGCATCCTTAGCCCCTGACTTTATATTATTATACATGGGTACATCGGAATTGTACAGTACCAATAAGTTTATTATTTGTTTAATTGGTTTTTGGGGTGTTATTGTCTATGTTGTCTGAATTATTTGTGAAGATTAATTAGTTTTTTAAAACTTTATCGTTTGTTTCGTAGTTATATACTGGTATAGTAAATTACAACGTTGACTTTCGTTCAAACAATACTTGTTTTGTGGTTTATGGATTACAAGAGGACAAAAATGATAGCAATAAATAAATAAATAAATATAATATATATATTTTGTTAATTACTATTTAGTTTTATGTACCCTAATCCACTCACAAAGTTACAAAAAAAGTACAGACTCACTAAATCTAATTCAACTTTTTGTACAATGAGTTTTATAATGTATTATTTTAATTCACAATTAGTATAATTATCAAACATAAAAACACACAAAACGTAAATATAGTATTAGATTTAAAATACTTTAAGTGTGGAATTGCCCAACCATTTTTCGAATAATTTTAGCTTTTCAATCGACAGGTGTCCAAGTTTATTTATGTGGCGGCAAAGTTATATGAGAAATGTGAATATAAATATTTAATGTTTTTAAAGTGCAGCAGACCAATGAGCTCAAAGTAATGACTGAAAAAGAAGAGGATAAATCTTATGATTAATGAATTTATACTTCTGTTCAGTAGAAGTAAAGTAAAATATTCTATTTTTGAGTGTTTTTTTTTTTTTTTAAATAATCAGCCGGAATTGTCATTGTACAAATACAATGCTGGGTTAAGCCTAAACTAAAGGCTAATGGAAATTGGGAATGTCACTAACTGAGTAAGTTAGCTTAGGGGTCTACACTTTATACTAATTATTACTTATAGATACCTCTTAGAATGAAGTATTATGGTAGAAGAAAAATAATATTCACAGATTCATACACTTAAACAAGGCAGGGGCTAGCATGTTACTGTTAGCAAGGGCTATTATTAACTCGGCTGTAGTGGTACTGGTACTGGATTTAAACTACTTTCTTTAACTAGGGCTATACAGAGGTGGGGGCTATGATATTACTAGTACTACTATTATTAGTAAAATAGGAAATATAATTGACAGGAAAACATGTACAATAGACATAAAATTAAAACACTGAGACTTGGTTGTATTTGAACAATTTTGATGAGAGAATTTTTGAAATACCAGGCTACAGATTATTTACTAGAGATAGAGTATTAAAAAAAGGGTAGGAGTAGCTTTATATGTGAGGAGTGAAAATTCATCCCGTTGAGTTAGAGCATATTGAGTTAATGTTAGTGGATACAAAGGGAAAAGTCTTGTAATTGGGATTTGTTTTAGACTACCAGGTCAGAATGTGGAAGTTAATGAGAGTGTGTACAATGAGATCAGAATGGTAGCTGAAAAAGACATTATTTTGGGAGATTTTAATTTCAGGGGTAGTGATTGGGAAAATTTTGAGTTTGACAGTGAGGGGGATAGGTTTTTGAAGTTGTTCAGCATACTTTTATACACCAACAGCTATATTAGATTTAATATTAGCATCTGATGTGAATATGATGGAGTTGTGGTTGGTGAGCGACCATTGCGCTATTAGGTTTGAGATTTTACTACATGTAGAATTGAAGAAGAATAGTACCTTGATTCCAAATTTCAGGAAAGCCAATTTTGATGGAATGAGACATGATCTGGCTTCTGTAGACTGGACTAAACAGTTGGGAGGGGATCTTGAACAGATGGGGGAAGCATTTAGAGAAAAATTGATATGCATACAGAACATACATATACCCTCCAGAAAAAAAAGGGCAACAGAGAGAAATAAGCCAGTATGGTTCAGTAAAGGTTTAAAGAGATCATATTAGGGATAAATATAATAAATTCAAGAAATGTAAGCTTACTGGAAATAAGGATTTGGAGGACTATAGGAAATCAAGAGAGCTGGTTAAAAAGGAAGTTAAAAGGGCAAAAACTGTATATGAAAGAGGGTTGGCTGAGAGAGTTAAACCAAACAGTAAGGAATTCTCTAGGAATATGATGGGTAAGCAAATGGTTAGGATGTGGATTGGGCCTCTTAATAATGATAGTGAAGAGCTGATCTCAGAATATTATGAGATGGTAAACTTGTTAAATTGTATGTTGTCTTCAGTTTTTTACAAAGGAAGTACAAGTATTATGCTTCAGCCCGAGCACTTAATGTATGGGGAAAGTATTGATGTAAAATATATCATTTAAAGTTCTGAAATTGTAAGAGAAAAGTTGGGAAACCTAAAAATTGATAAATCCCTGGACCAGACAACTTTTATTCTAGAGTTTGAGAGGAACTTAAGATTTTATTTGTGAACTGCTGGCTAATATTTTTTATAGGTCATTGAGTAGTGGAAGAGTATTAGAAGATTGGAAGTTGGCTAATGTTAGTCCAATATTTAAAGGAGATGATAAACATTGTCCAGGCAATTATAGTCTACTTAGTCTTACATCAGTAGTTGGAAAGTTTATGAGAGTGTGATTAAAGATGCATTGCAGAGTCACTGAAAGCAGTTTGATATAGTGTCAAAGAGCCAGCATGGTTTCACTAAGGGAAGGTCTTGTTTAACAAATCTGACATTTTTTGAAGATGTTACTGCAAGAGTTGATGAAGGAAATATTGTGGATTTGGTTTACTTTGATTTTCAGAAAGCATCTGATAAGGTGCCTCACAAAAATTAAATCTGTGGGTGTGGGGGGAAATGTTATTAAATTGGGTAGAAAATTGGCTGGAGAGTAGAAAGTGTTGATGTAAAAGATATCATTTTAAGTTCTGAAATTGTAAGAGAAAAGAGCAGTTAGATGTGAGTGGATCACAGTTACAAGTGGTGTACCTCAGAGCTCTGTGCTGGGTCATCTGGTGTTTGTCATTCATATTAATGATATTGACTCTGGAATGAATAACAAAATTTTGAAGTTTGCAGTGACATTAAGATTTTTGAGGTGACTAACTGTATCAAATATGCTGCAGACTTATAGGGAGGTTTAGATCATTTGATGCATTGGGCCAGTATGTGGTAGATAATGTTTGACTATCCAAAATTAAGGTGATGCATGTAGGTTTTCACAGTTCAAATTATTGTTACAATTAAAATGGGAATACATTAAATAATGTAGTTGAAGAAAAAGATCTTGGTGTTGTGATTGAAAAATCACTTAAGTCATCTAAACAGTGTATTGTAGCCAGCAATAAGGCTAATTTACTGTATAGATCACTTGTAAGGTCTCATTTAGAGTACTGTGTACAG